>NC_087574.1:2649522-2819985 GCF_036250125.1 Pseudopipra pipra | reverse complement strand
TCTTGCATATTTTAATGAGGATTAACTTGTTAAGCTCTACCACAATTGTACAGCCAAGATGTTGCTTTATTTGTTACTGGTGTAGCACCATTTCAATCAGAAGTAGAAAATATTTTGTCATTTGGATTAGTGAAATGTTCCTGGTCTGTTTTTTTTTTATAAAAAAGAAGTTGTTATGACACATCTTGCAGATCTCACATTAAAAAATACTGCAGAGAAAAGGATTAGCACAGGGTTATTGTTATGAAATTAGATTTATTTTTTTTTAATTTCACAGAATTTACATCTTTATCAGTGATAGCTGGTAGATAAGACCAGTTTATTTAAAATATTCAGACAAATTTCTGTTTTTTGCTTCATTCTTGGAATATAACTGGGCTTTATTCTGAGGGGAAAAATAACCTTTCTAAAGTAAAGGGTATTTCCACCTCTGAGCTCCCAACCTCACTGCTTTCTAACCTTATTTCTGATTATTTGGTCTTGGTTTGCTTGGAGGCATTTTGTTTGTTGTTATGTGCAGGTTTTGTGGTCTTAAGTATTCTAATTTAGTCCTATCTTATGTAAATATTCTGAAGGATGGAGCGTTTACCACAATGTTAACAACTTGTTCAGTGATTAACTGCTTAGCATAAAAACTTTGCACATTCCCTTCACATTTTATTTTTGTAACTTAAGCTTTCAACCACAGCTCTTGCTCCCTGACAAATAAAAGAGCTGAGAACACATAACTCATCTTCCTGTAGGTTCTGCACAAACTGGAGTGCCAACTGTGGGATTAATTCTGCTTTAAAATGTGGTGGTGCCCAAGTAGGTCTGTGGTGTGCTCTGCCACGGCTTCACTCCTGTTTGAACATCCCAGGAAAGTTTAAATAGAACCATGGAATGGGTGGGGTTGGAAAGGACCTCAAAGATCCAGTTCCACCCCCTGCCATGGCAGGGACACCTTCCACCAGCCCAGGTTGCTCCAACCTGGCCTTGGACGCTTCCAGGGATGGGGATTCCACCCTTGGATGTTCCCTGTTGCTGGAGATCTCCTTCCAAGCGTTTCATGGGACCTCCAGGCTCTGGATGATGCAGCTTTGGGTCTGAACAGGCAGTGAGGGGCAGGGAATTTATCCTGAGGTGTGGCACAAACGAGGAGCAGAGCAGGGATGAAAAATTCCAAACAGCCACGTGTGCTCGGTGTCTGGCTTGGGGTACAAACTTCAGGCAATAAAGACAAAGAATTGTGTTCTGTATCCTCAGATTAGAAATAAGAACCACATTATTCAGCTCTAAAATGATTTAGACTCTTTTCTCGGGGGGCATTGTAATTGCCTTTCTTTTACCCAGATACTTTAAATGTTTGTTTAAGCTGAGACCATAAAGTGTGCATAATCTTCTAATCTCACAGCCCGTTTTAACATACTTAGTTCCAGTGTTTTAATTCCATTTGCCTCTCAATTCGGGATGAGAATCATAAACACTGTGTGTCGGAATGGAGAAGGGAGGCACCAGGATCAATCTTTGCGTTGGGGGGAGATAATTATTTGAGTTTCGACTCCCCGCTGGCAACAAATAGAGCAGGACAGGGACTAGAGGGAGCTGTTGTTCACAAATCAGTCACAAAGAAGCTCCATTATCGTTTATCTGGGAAAAAAAAAAAAAAAAGAAAATTTAACTACTCTTTTCACGGTCCCAAATACGTAGTAATAGCACGGAGGGGGTGGGGGATAAGGGATAGTTAATTAAGTGGAGGGGATAGAGGGAAGATAATTAAGTGGAGGGGGGATAGAGGATAGCTAATTAAGACACAAACATGGACTACCTGGTCTAGTGGAAGCACATCTATTACCTGTACCAGGGAGAAGGAGAGGGAAGGAAATGTGAGGACAAGGGGAAGAACTGAATTCATCTGTCCTGCCGTTTGAAGGTATGAATGGATATATTTTTATTCAGTTAGCAATGCATAAAACATTCTCATTTCACTTTTGGAACGGCAGAACAAACGTCTAGACAAATGCTACATGATGGAAAATAAAAATACTGAAGCTTTGGTGGGAAAGGAATGATGAACCAGGAGATTGCTCCATTTGTTGAGGGCTACTGAATGAGCTCAGCCACGAGAAGAAAGCTTATTTAATACACAGACATGTTTCTTCTGGAAGTAAGTATGAAACAATGCAAACAGCCTGAATCCCCACCAAATAGTTTCAAAGTCAGACAAATAGAAATATCTGGAGGGTAATCTTTGTTCCACGAAAAGCTGCATGATGTAAAAGACTTATCAGGTGGTTTAATGCATGAAATATGTACAAGGCAAATATATGTGTTGGCACAGAAGTCCCCTGGCACGTTGACATAAAACATCCACATATTTTAAGTTATCTGGTGAGACTCTTGTGAAACTCTCCTGCCACTGGATCCCTCTGGATCCCTGTCTGTCCCTCTGTTCTGACCATAAACCAGCTGTGCATTGCTCAGCTCCTCACCCCTTCCTGGGAAACCCGGAGCAAACACAGCTCTGGATGGTGACACAGCCTGGCAGGGAAAAAAGGCTGGATCTGGCAGATACTCAACCAAAAAGGAGTTTGATTGCCTGTTCCTCTAGAACCAGGCTCAGTTCACCACAGTGCTCCCTTGGAAATCTTGTTCCACATAACTCCATCGAAAATATCACGGGTAAATAATTATTTACTGCTCGTTCAAGACTTTATCTTCAGGAATGCAAACCAGGCTTTATAGAATATGGGGTGTCTTTATAGAATAGTTTGGGTTGGAAGGGACCTCCAAAAGATCATCTAGTCCAACCCCCATGGACTTAATGAACTTTATATTTTACTAAAAGTTGTAAAATCAGAACATTTGTATATTCATGCATTAAATATCAATAATCTATTGATTGTATGTACACCCAACAAAATTTCTCTTTATCCCTTCCTTGTCTGCCATATACATGGGGCTAAAAATTATTTCCAGTCAAGCTGTTGGAATAGATTATTTGCCTTTAGCAAAGGATTTGCACTGTGGATGAAGTTTTCCTCAACAGCCTGAGCTGGACAGATGGCCTTGGTCTATCCTGCACATGAGACAATACCAGTAACACCACTTTACCTGGGACCCACCCAAATGAATTTAAACACCACAAAGGCACTGAGCAGTGGCAAGAAAATCCTTCCAGGTGTGTGGTTGTCTCAGGTTCGTTTTTTAAATGGATTGAGTGCCACTCAAATTAAAAATATATTTAAAAAAAACCACCCTAAGAAAGGTGGTCGTATAAAGTACAACTTACAGGAGTCATTAGAGGACAGAGGGTGCATTTGTGGGAGCGTTTTGTTCAGATTTGGTGCTTTTGAAGCACCTCTCTGGTCCCCACTCAGTGTGGAGCAGTGTGGGAGAGCACACATTCCCTGTGGATGCAATTCCACTGGAAGACAGGCTCCAGCTGCTCACCAGCATTCATTGACATGATCAGCTGAGCCAGAGGCAGAAAAAAAACTCCCTTAAAATGCAGAAAACGTGGGTGTCATGTCCTCAACTCCAACTCTTACTCTGTACCTCTGCTTCTGTCAGGCTGCACTGCTGTGGAGATGGAACCAGAGTCACCCAGGGACCAGCCTGGAGTGGTACAAGGAACTTCCAGGGAAGTAGGGCCAGTCCTGAGCCCTTTTCTGACCTTACCAACATTTGCATGCTCTATTTGGACTTGTTCTTCTCTACTGTGAATCCACATCACAAGAGTTTTTGGGCAGGGAGGGAATCAAACCGCCTTAGTATGGAATTCTATCACTGGAAGTAGGATGGGGAAAAAACCCCACGAGTCAGAAATGAGAAATGTGTGTTACTTTGTTCACCTACTCCACTGATGATGGCAGTATAACAACCAAAATAGCAGCAGGGTCGGGAGTTGAGCAGTTTAATGCAAACTACCATCAGAAATATGCATCAAAACCCAAATCCAGCCACGACAAAGGTCGTGTCACTGAAAAGGGAGGGTCACACACGCCAGGCCAGAACATCTACTCGTGTTTGGTGTGTGCCAAGCCCAGGTAAGATTGCTTTGCTTTGGAGAACAGGACAGCCTGAATCCAGCCAAGCCAAAGGAATATCAGCTGCATTTTCCAGCAGTGTGCACGTTTGGGAATGGCTCTGACCTAAATGGAGTGACCTGTTTTGAGAACAGACTCAACCACACGAAGGGTGTTCACTCCACAGGCTTAATTTCACACAGGTTTCCACATCAGAAACAGCAACTCACACCCTTTATCCCTCTCTGGGAATGATGGCCACGCTCTGTCCCATAAAAACCTTGGGAAAACACGGAAGCAACATCCCAACTCCACCTTTTTACTGAGTAGTTTAGCACACAGGCTGCTCGCTCAGGATGGAGGAGAACCGGGGTTGTCTCCCTGTGAACACACCAACCACCAAACTGTTGTCTCTAGAGGGGGGTTCTGGAGTCCTCCAGTTTTCCTGCCCACACTGTTCCCTTTCCATGGAGTGCAAACAAATCCTGGTGAGGAGGAAGTTCCTGCAGCTGTAGTTGGGGGCTGGCAAAAGAGGGCAGGGATCTTGGTGTCAGCAGACTGGAACTGAGGTTTTCCTCCCTCTTTTTCTGCCTCAGTGAAATTCCCTCCCTGAAACTCCATTTCCCAGGCCCGTGGGTAGGGAATGTGTCACGTCTGAAGCTCTGGAGAGGGTTTAGGCACAAGTAAAAAAAAGAGTAACTATCCTGAGTGCTCACATGGGCATGGTCAGTGTTGTTGAGCTCTCCTGGGAACTTCACTGGAAGATTCAGCCCTTCTTGGCTTTTATTCTCTGGGTTGCCAGCTGGTAAATCGATAAATAAATGATGATTTCCCAAACAACTCCTTGTGTTAATACACTTTGAGTGTTTTTCTAAAGTCTATCACAAAATTTTGGATTGAGACAAGAGTTCAACGAAGCTACCAAACAATGTTTTGGAAAACAGGTTAACCTTTGCCAGGAGCTGTGTCTGTTTGCAGGGATCTCACACTCTGATGAGAGAGGCAGCTCTGAGTTTTCATGTTTAATGCATTTTAACTCTGAGAGTCTCCTCCCCGTGATGGCACTGGCAGAAGATTCACCTGGATTTTTCTATAACAGAGGTTTTCTCTGGTTTGCTTCAAATCTCTAAGACGTTTATTTGCTTTTTTCTGTAATTTCTAGCCTGCAAAACACAGCAAGCAGCTGGTTAAGAAAGCTTGCACAAAGGATAAACAAGAATTGTGGTAGCTCCCTCCATCCTGATTTGTTTTCTGTGAAACTCAAGACAAAAAAAAATTGTGTTTTTCCCTTAAAGACAGGGCAGTATTAACTGTTATAATAATTTCTCTTTGCCACCTGTAGAACTCAAGCAAAGTTCCTGGTGTGCACTATTCTGTGGGGAAGAAAAAGGGTTTTTTTTGTTAACGTGGTTTTATAAGGGAACTAATCCTTAGAGAACCTCCCAGAATGGTTTGGGTTGGAAGGGACCTCAGAGATCCCCCAGTTCCAACCCCCAATATATGTGGTTACAGTGGGAGGGATTTAATGTCAGTCCACCCCTGGCCCAGCCTGTATGTTATGGATGAGCAGCTGGAGAGGGCAGAACACTCCAAATAATTCCCTTCCTGTCGGTGTGATGAGTGAAGCTTTATTAACACCTCACAAACTGGAGAATATTTGAATTATCAGTGTCTTAAACTTGGAACAAGTTCAAGGAAAACATAAGCAAGGTGATTTTGCTGATCAGGGGGATCTCATCCCATAATTGATAATAATGCATTGATAGTATTAATACCATACATATTATTGATATTATTATTGATATTATATTAAGGAATTAATATTATCTATTATATTACATCATATTCTATTATATATTATTGAGTCATATTATTGATATTCTATTAATGAATTAATATTATCTATTATATTATAACATATTGTATTATATATTATTGAGTCATAGCATTGATATTATCATTGATATTCTATTAATGAATTAATATTATCTATTATATTATAACATATTGTATTATATATTCTTGAGTCATATTATTGATATTATTATTGATATTACATTAAGGAATTAATATTATATCATATTGTATTATATATTATTATATATAATACTATATATATTATATTTTATATATAATATATATTATATATATTATATATTATTGAGTATTGGTATTATTATTGATATCATATTAACGAATTAACATTATCTATTCTATTATAACATATTGTATTATATATTATTGAGTCATATTATTGATATTATTACTGATACTATATTAAGGAATTAATATTGTATATTATATTAATATCATATTGTATTATATATTCTTGAGTCATATTATTGATATTATTATTGATATTGTATTAAGGAATTAATATTATATATTATATTATATCCTATTGTATTATATATTATTGAGTCGTATTATTGATATTATTATTGATATATTAATGAATTAATATTGTATATTATATTATATAATATTGTATTATATATTATCGAGTCATATTGATATTATTATTGATATTATATTAATGAATTAATTATATATTATATTATATTATATTAATATATATATTAATTAATTAATTATATATTATATTATATATATTATATTATAACATGTATTATATATTATTGTCATATTATTGATATTATTATTGATATTGTATTAATGAATTCATATTATATATTATATAATATCATATTCTACAATATATTATTGAATTCATATTATTGATATTATTATTATTGACATTACACACGGTACTGATAACACTCCATCACTGTTGGGATCACTTGGATTTACTGATGCCAATCCAGTCATTCCAGCAGGACTTTTCTAACCTGCAACCCATAATAGTTCCTTGCCTTCTTCAGCAATAAGGGGCTTTTGTGAGCTTTAGATTTCCCTCCCTGTGCTGTGCAAGTGCAGCTTTGCCAGGAACACCCGTGCTGGGCTCCTGAAAAATATACCTGTTACCCGAGTTCACCTTCCTCAGACTCATTTCATTCATTTCTTACCGGTTTTCTTTTGGATTTTTAACTTAGGTGCTCTAAAATGGAACCTTTTGCATCACCTTTTTTTTATGACCAAAGTTGAGTCACCTGTCTGGTGTCTGGTCTGTCTGACGGCCCCAGTGTGTCACAACTGCCTGCAGCAAAGACAGAGCTTTGGGGTTCCCCACTCTGCTTTTCCCTTGTGTGGGGTTTTTATTTAATTAGAGCCCATCCTCTGTTCTGCTCCTGTTGTCTCAGATGTGCCAAGAGTCATTTCTCCTGTGCTGTGCACCTGGGTGATGTGACCTCATGCCTGAGTGTTTATAATCCGAATTTTTTTATGGGGTGCATCACGTGATAAAAAGGTTAATCCACTATGAATGACTAAGCTCACCACTGATGAGAATAATTACCTGACCTGGTGATGCAAGAAACCTGGTAAACACAAATAACAAACACTGCAGAGCTTTATTGGAGCTCACTGGGGAAGAGAAGGTTTAGGGGTGACCTAATTGTGGCCTCCCAGGACCTCAAGGGAACCTACAGGAGAGATGGAGAGAGACATTTCTAAGAGCAGGGAGAGGCAGGACAAGGGGAGTGGCTTCCAGCTGCCAGAGGGCAGGTTAGGTGGGATATTGGGAAGGAATTCTTCCCTGGGAGGGTGGGGAGGCCTGGCACAGGTTGCCCAGAGAAGCTGTGGCTGCCCCTGGATCCTTGGAAGTGTCCAAGGCCAGGTTGGATAAATTTGGAGCAACCTGGGTTGGTGGAAGGTGTCCCTGCCCGTGGGTGGAACTGGATGATCTTTCAGGTCCCTTCTTTCTCAAACCATTCTGTGATCCTATTAAAGATTCCCACTGCTAAACCCTAGAGATAAAAATCCATAAAGCCAATGCTTTCCCTGGAGTTTCTGTTCCCCTTGCTTGTCAGGAAAACTCATCCTGGAGAGTAAAAACTGCCTGTATTTGTGTTCTGATTATTTTTGGGCAGAAATGCCCCCAGTGCCAGGGCTCCTGCTGTGCCAGTGCTCGGTGATCAGAGGGGTTGGGGGTCCTATTTTAATAATGTCAGTGTTAATTTGCTCAAGTGGGACAACCAGAGTTGTTAGATCCACCTGCTCCAGCATTATCCCGAGGAAAAAAAGGAATCTCTGGATAATATCCTGTCACAGAGCAGCCTCCATCCCCCACAGATACTTGGCATGGTGGAATAAAGGGGGCAAAGGGAGCAGGGGCAGAGTGTGTGGTCTATAAAAGGGAGTTATTCTGGGATCTGAAGCACTGGGATAGGGGTAAAGTCACCTCCTGCCTGTTCAACCTCCTCCAGGAGCTCCTTGAGCAGCTGAGATAACACAGGCTGGGAATGTGGAGCAGGCAAAGCCCCTCTTTGACACGGAGCCCACTGGGAATTTGCACCCTGGGAATCTGCACCCTGCACAAACATGCCCTCTGCGTGTTGGTGTGGCTCTGAAACCAGAGCTAAGTCAGGGTGCAATTCCTTGGAAAACTATTGTAGGAGTTAAAATCCACGAAAAAATCAGGAAGGGAAGAAATACTGCTCAGTTAGGAAACAAATTTTTTTTTTTTGTTTGGGTCTTGTGGACAAATATTTGTGTGATGCTTTTTTCCATCTAGTTTTTGGATCTTGGCTGGGACTCAGCACTGCCCCCAAAACAAGTGAATAAAAGAAACTCTAAGTTTCTCTCACTGGCCCTTTATTTGAATCTATGCTCCAAAGTTTGCCTTTGTAGCATTTACTAGTAGTTTAGCTCAGTCAGAACCAAAATTTTTTTTTCTGGAGTTAATGGAAAAAGTAAAATTCGTTCAAAAGTCTTCAAAACATGCAAATTTCTGCAACATTTATTTACCTACAACCCCATTTCTGCCCGAAATTGTGCTCTCAGACCCAGGTTGCAAGTCCCATTTGCTTGCAGAGTGAACAGCTACAATGAAATAGCTCTGCACACCTTCTCAGAAATACAAGCAACGGATTCACAATCTCGTCCATAAATATTATAGTTTGCACCTGCTTGAATGAGTGGATTTGCCTGCCAAGGAAACTCTTAATTTACATCCTGGAGACACTGTATAATGTGCTGGTCCTCCCAAAAGCTGCTCAGTTTTCCCTCCTGCCCTTTAGGCTTTTAAATTATTGACAGTAAGATAACAGCTGCAAACAGATACACTTCTTTCAGTGTGACAACACCACATTCTGCCCTTCTTTCTGGATGTTTCCTTCTGGATGTTTCCTTCACTGCTTTAGTTTTCCCATTTTAGTTCGTTTAACAATCTATTCGAGCCTCACAAGCCAGGGGACGGGGCTGCACAAATGCAGATTTCTAAATTTACTTCTGGTGACTCCATATCAAAGCAGCCCAATCTGCAGATCAACAGATGATTTAACTGCCATCCCTTCACCAATTTCAGCTTGGCTCTAAAATCCGTAATGTGATCTCTCTGCCTCTTACATAATTACCAGTAATAAAGACTAGCATTCAGACTTGAGCTGAGAATTATTTTGATGATGCATGAAGCAGAAGAGGCTCCAGATGCTCCCCTGAATAGCTGTCGATGTTTAGTGAGCAATTAGGGGTAGTCAGAGCCTTTTGCTGTATTTAAACAGCAAGTGGGCTACAGGGGCCTAATCCTTCCAGAGCCTTGTGAGTGTTACTCAGTTGTAAATAATATTTTAAGGCTGGGAGCAGGAATTCTGCTTGTGGTGGTGCAGGGAGCAGACAGGACTTTGAGGCTCCATTTCACACCCGTATATTAAATATTGAAATATTATTGAGCCCTGCAGAAAATAAATGCAGTCCTGCACAGAGCAGAGATGCTGATGGAGAGCCCACTGTGGGACTTTGTGTTGCTTTTTTACAAACATAGTGAAATAAAAGTGATACAATTTAGAGAAAAACCATCTTAGAATCATGGAATGGTTTGGGTTGGAAAGGGCTTTAAAGATCATCCAGTTCCCCTGGATGGGACACCTTCCACTAGCCCAGGTTGCTTCAAGCCCCGTCCAACCTTGGAGAATTTTAAAGAACTGCTCTCAGACTTGATCTACTGAAGTGGAAATAACTCCTAACACACACTGCAGTGGTTTTGGCCATCACTTTCTGGCCTGCCTGGGACTCTGAATCCACCTTGTGTGGCATTTCCCTCACACATGGAGCACTGCTGATGAACTTCTGTCTTTCCTGTGCTCCTCACCCCCCAGCAGTTGGCTGAAGCCAAGAACGTTTGTGCCATTAGAATGGAGTCTATTTAAGGGAAGGCTGCCTTGCCATTGGTGGCAAATTAAAGATCTGAGGTTGCAAAACTGCCCACTCCCTCAAATAAATTCGGTCTGTTCATTATCAAGTAATTAGTGGCATCAAGGTCTAACAGAGCATTAGTTCCACAGACAGGAAATTGGGAGTCTGATCCCAGTAATGTAAGACATTGTCAGAATCCAAAATACACTATGGGCAGAATTCATGGGCTTTTCTGAGCAATCTGTAGACCCTGATGAGTCAAGTCTTTGCTGAAATAATAAATGGAAACCTTTAGGGATTAGTGTGTGAGCAGGTGTCCTCAACCCCCCCAGCAGAGCACAGGGAGCAGGCTGGGAGTGCAGAACCACACAGAGCTTTGGGATGGACTGAGCTCCCTTTGGCCAAACCTGCTCAGGTCCCAGCATTCCAGCTTTATGGGACAGTTCTCTTCTTCACCTTTCCTCATTTTCACTCTGTTTCTCCTTAGAATGGCAAACACATCCTGCTGTTCATCATTCCAGACTGGACACAAAGATGGGTTTAACCAGGTTAAACCAGCACCATGATCTCTGTAGTTTGGCTTAATTCTAATCATAAAGGGAGAATGTGCTCTGTGCCAGCTGTTACTGAGGGCTAAACCTTGTCCCAACAAGCCTGAGAGGGACATTAAGAGGGAAGTACAGGAACTGGATGACTCAGAAAGTGCAGAACAAAACCAAGCTCCTGCCTGTAGGGGAGAGGGAAGAGAGGAAAATGGACATTTTCCATGTGGTTGGTTGAACCATGTGGAAGTAGTTAGGCTTTGTGGTTTTATATCATGACATTTATCTTTTTATATATCATTTATTTTATATATCATTTGTATCATCTGTTCAAATCATAGGATTGGTTAATATGCCTGATTTACTGGGGGGATTTTAAAGTTGCAAATTTATAATTGAGAAATCTGGCGACCTTAGTGCAGCTTTACCTTACCTTCTATTTGGAGCTGCATTTCAGAGGCAGAATCCATCACACCTGCAGATTTATTTGCTGCCCACTAAACCATCTCACCTTTTGAACACATCCAAATGCTCCATCACTCCTGTTCAACCAAACTGGAAACAGAGGAAGGGTAAATGTGAGAGAAAGGTAGAGCAGCTGAGGCAGGGAGCTGGATGCAGATTTCTGGAGAGAATATTCCAACTGGGCTGTAAAAATAGCTGTGTTCCATGCACCAGAGGAGATAATGGGAGCTGCATTCTCAGGGAAACCAGGGAGATAAATCAGAAGTGCTAAGAGCAAAACTCAGGCTATGGAGCACAGTGCAGCCTTTAACAAAGTGCCATGACAACATTTTTCAGAGAGAATCGAAGATATCTAAGGAAATGTCAAAATCTAAGTTTCTTATGTACAAAATGTGTGTTCTGAGAAAGCATTTCAGAAACTGATACCACAAATGAACAAAGGAATCAGGAAAGCTGATAACCAACTCTTAGTTAGCAAGCATCTCCAGTTGATTCTTTTGTTGCCGACAGAATTCAGCATCTGTAAAAGAAATGAAAGGAATGAACCTTGCTGTAGCCTGTGCAAATAAAAGAGATGAAGAGTCAGCTTGGATATTCTGGTATCCAAAAATATTGTGTTATATTGATTATAAAATATGATACTATCAGAGACTGTTATAGGAAATAAAGCTATTTATTTTCAGAGGGCAAAAGAAGTTGAACAGGCAGGGGAATGGTTGTTTAAGAAGAGAGAACACCCCACCACAAAGTCTGTATTTAGGATTTGATAATCTGGAATAATAAAAATAGATGCAAATTTCTATTCTAATATCATAATTACAGAGACAATACCGTGCTCCCAGTGCTGTGTATGAATGTATTTCCATCAGTAAGGCAGAAATGAGGTTGGGCTGTTCATTGCCTGGGGACCTAAATAACACTTTGTCTCAATGTTCTTTTCCTTATTTATTAATTGTATTATCTCCTACAAATCAGATGCCTATCAGTGTTGTACATAGTGGTATCAACAAAATTCCTCACAGAAAAGTACTGGAGGCAAGAACTCACATCAAGGGGTCATTTTATCTCCCTCAAATGATGAAGAAATAATAAAGAAAGAGTTTCTCCTCTGCCTACTGCATGTGAGGCTGAATGAAAACACTGCCCTGGAAGAAACTAAAATCCTCTCTATGATACACTGCAGCCTCAAGAGGAGAAGGAAAGGGGGAAAAAAAAAGGTTAAGATGGTCCTTGGATACCCAAAAATTAATATCAAGAAGTTTCTCTTTTGCTTCTGCCGTGAGCTGGCGAGAGGAGGGAGAAGAGGTTGTATCTGCTTTTCGTCCCTTTTCTTAAAGGATGTGGAAACGCTGAAGAGAGTTCAAAGAAGGGCCACAAAAATAATCCAGGTCCTGGCAAACAAGCCTTAATGATGTGAGGTTTAAGGAGATTAACTTATTCAGCCTAATTGAAAAGAAGGCTAAGAGGTGACTTGATCACTGTGTGTATCTACACACACCTTTCAGGAGCACCTGACAGTGGCTCTGACAAGACTGACAGGAGCAAAACAAGATGTTCTGCCTGCAGGGAGTCTGAAACAACCACACTCACACAATTACCAGGTGATGAGGGAGATGGGGGTGACAGGGCCGTGGAGCAGCTCAGAGATGAGCTCACCTGAGATGTTCACAGCCAGTTATCCACTTAAAAGATCCGATTTCACCCAGCTCCTGGTCCTCTATGAATTGATTGATTGCTCTGGGTGGTTTTCACAGCTCGTTCTGACCCTAGAGGGTGTGAATCTATTTTTCCCCCCAGTTCATTCCTTTAATTCATGGATGTTGGGAATTAAATGAAATTGCCACCTGCTGCCCTCACCAGGCTTGTAACACTCCCAGCTTTGTCTCAAAACAACTCCAGTCTCACGTTTCAGGCTATCTCTGTTCAGCCATGGAACGGAGCAGGACTGACCCTGGCCACGACCCTGCAGGACATGATCACTTACATTTATTCTGAGGACTATTTGTTGCCTTTTTTTACCACCAGAGAGTGGCTAAAAAGGAAGGGGGTGGCCCAGGGTGGGCTGATGCAGCCTAGGAAATGCCAGACTAACTCATCTTTTTGGATGTGGGGCTTATCTCCCCACTTCATATGATTAAGGTCAAACTGATTACCTGATTATTTTTCTTGAAGCAGATTATTGTAGGGAAGCTTTATTTTTTTCCCTCAGGGGCCTGGGAGGGGAGCATCAGGGGGTTCCCTCTGATGGGTATTGGGTTCATTGCTGGCTCTTCTGTTTTCTGATTCATGCCTGGTGCAAATTTTCTGAAAGGCTGAAGTGCATAAGACTGGTGGCTTAAGGATGAGAGCTGGGGGGGGTTCACCTGGAGAAGAGAAGGCTCCAGGGATACCTGAGAGCCCCTTCCAGGGCCTAAAGGGGTTCCAGGAGAGCTGGAGAGGGACTGGGGACAAGGGATGGAGGGACAGGACATAGGGAATGGCTTCCCACTGCCAGAGGGCAGGGATAGATGGGATATTGGGAAGGAATTTTTGGCTGTGAGGCTGATGAGGGGCTGGCCCAGGTTGCCCAGAGAAGCTGTGGCTGCCCCTGGATCCCTGGAAGTGTCCAAGGCCAGGTTGGACAGAGCTTGGAGCAACCTGGGCTGGTGGAAGGTGTCCCTGCCCACGGGTGGAACTGGATGGTCTTTAATGTCCCTTCCAACCCAAACTGTTCCGTGGTGGTTTAATGACTGTCTGTCCATGGATGAAATGGAGGCCTACGAGTGAACTGCGTTGTCTTGCTGTGCACACACAGGGAACAAAGACACTTGTTCTCCTCCCTTGACGTAGCTGAGAACACCAACACCTGCCCTGCTGCCAAGGCAACACCATCAGCTGTCCTGCTGCCAAGGCAACATCAACACCACTGCCAAGGCAACACCATCACCTGCCCTGCTGCCAAGGCAACACCAACACCTGTCCTGCTGTCAAGGCAACACCATCACCTGTCCTGCTGCCAAGTTCCTGCAGAGGTTCCTCTGTGTCAATCACAGTGTTTAACGTGGCCATTCTGTTACCACAGCCCAGGGATGGGGTCCCCTGAGGTCCCCCGGGTGCCCATGGGAGGCAGGTGGAGCTTGGTGAGGGTTGGGTTGGACCCAGCACCAGGAGCTGGCCCAGAGGAAGGAGTGGGGCAGCAGGAGGAGGCACCGTGCCCACCCCGACCCTGTGGGTGCTCCCAGCCCTTCTGCTGCCCCTGGGGAGCTGGAGGTGACCAGAGTTGAGCCCCCCAGCTGCAGCCCAGGGTGTCCACAGGGTCCAGGGAGGGAAAGGCCAGTGGCTGCTGTGGAGCTGCTCTGGTGCAGGTTTGGGAAGTTGGTGAAGGGTCTGGAGGGTGAGTCCTACGAAGAACTGTGGGGCTGCTTAGCCTGGAGAAAAGGAGGCTCAGGGGGATCTTCTGGCTCTGCAAACCCCTGACAGGAGGGGGGAGCCAGGGGGGGTCGGGCTCTGCTCCCAGGGGACAAGAGGACATGGGCTCAAGCTGTACCAGGGGAGGGTCAGGTTGGACAGCAGGAGGAATTTCTTCATGGAAAGGGTTGTTAAACATTGGCAGGGGCTGCCCAGGGGGGGTTGGAGTCCCCATTCCTGGAGCTGTCCAAGGAAGGACTGGATGTGTCACTCAGTGCTCTGGGCTGGGGGACAAGGTGGGAATGGGGCACAGGGTGGGCTCGATGATCTTGGAGGTCTTTTCCAAACTAACTGATTCTCTGGATCTGGGGGCAAGGCCTTGGGCACATCTCAGCACGTTGCTGTGGGAGATTATTCTCCCTGTGCACGTTTGCTCTGGTTATCCCCAGGTGAGGTTTCTGGGAATGTGAGATTTCCATTCCCACTTTGGAGCAAGCAGGTCTAGGATTTTTTTTTGGTTTGTTTTTAAAGAGCACTTCCAGCAGACAACCCACAGAGCTGCTGTGGTTTTACTTCTGAAGGAAGGCATGTTCCAGACATACCTGTTGTTTGTTTGCATTCTGACTTGCTCATCTTTCAGAGCAAGCACAGTGCAGCATCAGGCCTGTGAGTGATGAGCAGGCACAGAACTACACACTTTCCTAAACTCAGGGGGTCTTATTTAGCTGTAGAAAAAGGAATTTTATTAATATCTTGATATATCCAAACTAGGGTGACCCATTACACGTCGTGGCACAGACATTGCTCTGTGACCCCTCTGGCACACACTGACACTGCTTGGTTTTGTCCTGCTAACAAGGGCAAAAGAACAAAAGGGCAGCATAGATACCAGCAAAGAACTGTTATATTTAAAGCCTTTCCTTTGCCTTTAGGTCACCTCCACTGTTCTTAATACTGTCAGGTTTTTCAGGGCTCAGTGGCATCTTGTAATCTGGAATTTTCTTGCTTGTTGAGGTCGGCCCATAAGGCTTCTAGCAATGGTTTCTTCTTCGCTCTTCATGCAATCTCTTGTTGCAGCAGGGAAAAAATAATCTTAAAATATTGAAAAATATTAATTAGGCAGAGGGGGAATATTGCCCAGGAGTGTGAGGTGTCAGAGTAACAGAAATGCCCTCCTTGTGTCAGTGAAGCCGAGGTTGTTCCCTTCGTGTACCATCCTCCTCATCCTGGGTGTGGTGCCAACACCGTGTGTGGATTCATGAAATATTGATCCCACTGCCCTGGAGGAGTTAAAGACACAAGCTCAGGAGATCCTCCAAGGGCTGTGGTAATGTAACCTAAATAAGAGGTGTATCCTTGGCTGGCATTCCTGCCCATGTGACACCCACTAATGTGCTTAAGGCCCCAAATACTGCTGTAAATCTGGCCCATAATCTACAGTGCACAAAGAGGAGGGATCTGGGAGCAACATCTGCTCAGCCCGTGCACACCAGCTACACTTCCTACACGTTTCAGTGCCAAAGAAGGGCCCTGCTCTCTTTCCCCACTGAAATTAAGCTGATTTTATTATCAGTTTAGTTCATTACAGACTCGATACCACCACGGATGTAGAATTGACCATTTAGCCGTTTGCCTTTTTCTCAAATTGAATCTTTAGCTGTTTTTTTTTCCTCTTCTTTGCCCTTGCCTTCCCCCCTGTGCCTGTTTTATTTCAGGAGTGAGTTTTCCCTGCTGCCTGTCTGGCTCAAGGAGCTGTGCCGGGCAAATGACAAAGGCAAAGAATTGCTAGATGAGAACCAACTGGTGTTACCCACATGATTTAAAGTTGCTTTTTCTTTAGATAAGCAGCACCACTGAGGTTGCTGTTTCATTTGCTCTGTCCCACCCATGAATCTCTGGATTTCCATGTCAGGCTGTGCTCTGCATTATGTCTTTCTCCTTCTCCTCTGTGTGTGTGTGTGATGCATCAGAGTTCAGCATCGTAAAGAGAATGTCCAGTGTTCAACACACACAAGTCAGAGACACCATTATAAAATCGCTGTCCTGCGGTGCATGTAATCAGGAACGTGCCCTGAGAGGAAGCTTTGCCTTCCCTGAGATGCTTTTAGAATTCTTGTGTGGCAAAATATCTCCAGCGTGCCCCCGAGCCGGCGGTGTCAAATGGTTTTTCAAAGCCCGGGCTTCTGCTTTGTGCCGTTTTATTTTAGGAATAAACACTGCAAAATCCAGCTCAGGGCTATGAAAATGGGAAGGTCTTAGCCCTGTCGGGCCCCTTTGGAATGACATGTATTTAAAATGTCACATCAGGCTAATGGGTATGAGGTTCATGACCTCGATTGCAAGGGTGGCCTGAGCTGAGAGCCAGCAGTGCTGCACACACAGGTACAAGTTCGGACTGGGGGGTCTCAGCAAAGTGATATAAGGTCTTCCACAACAGCAACAAGCCTCACCTGACTCACTGAGGAGCCACATTTGAATTCAGATTGTTTCTGAAGTGGAAGAGTCTGTTAGTTTGTTCAGAATTACAGCGTGGCCACGGCAGGGACTCGAATGAAGCCGAGAACGGTGGCACTTGGGAAAACCAGAATATCATGATATTTATGTTCATGCTCTGTACAGGCCTCCCTGCTGCCTTGGGGGGAATCTTTTAAGAGCTGGATCTTCACATGAAGATCTGGTTTCATTTTTTTTTCCACCATCTGGGAATGGATATATTCTTAGAGGGTCACAACTTGTTTATCGTGTTCCAAAGCTGGATTCTCTCGTGTGAACTGAAGTGCAAATACAAATGAGCTCAGAAGAACTGGGGATAAACAAAAAGTTGAACAGTAGCACTTCACTGCAGGCTGTTTTTAAAATCAGATCCTGCTGGCTAGAACAAAACTACACCTTGGTACTTTAATCATACTACACTTAAAATTCAGAAAAGGAGGAATGAGAGTAAGCTGCTTTCAAAACAATTCATTAGAAGACAAGGCACAGTGTTTGGAATTGGAAGCAATATATTTAATTCATGTATATCTCAAGGTAATTAAAATGAATCAATGTTTGATCCACTGAATTTTATCCCAAGAGTTTCTGTTCATTTTGATGAATAAACTAATGAAATGCCATGTAATTAGAAGATGGAAGTGGCCCCATGGAGGATAAAGGAATAAATAGGTTGAGGAAGGGATTCTCCACATGAACAGAGGGTGGGTCCATCAGTTACTGCTGAATAATACAATGGTCTTAATGCAACACAGGCTCAGGAAACCTGTGACTGGTTGTTGCCAGGAGCAAGAAAGGCAGAGGAGTGAGAAAACGTCTCTGTGTGCTGTAAGAGCTCTGTCATTGCAAACAGGGCAGTGGGAAGGTGTGTGTGCAGCAGCTCAACCCAGGAACCCAGGTTGTCACAAAGAGCCTTTATTTGTCCCCTGGCACGATAAAGGTCACTGGACACAAAGTTTGATAAGAGCTCTGGGATTGCAGGATTGGGGCAATGAGGCCTCTGGGGTTTTGCTAATTAAAGCCAGAAAACTTCCAGGCTTCCATTTCCACGAGTGACACTTGGCAGGTGTGGCTGGAGCAGCTGGAGGAGCTCCAGCACTGCTGGGCTCTGAGACATGGGCCAGTAATTGCTGCCAGCCCCAAACTATTGTGTACCAGCAAAACACACAATTTGGTGCTGTTGGTTATATGCTATATTTTACTTAGAAACCACAACAGTCCTCTCTGTCCTCTGAGGAATGTGGAGCTGTGTTTGTGCCCTTTTGATGGGGTTTTCTGCTCTGGCCTTTGTTCTTGGCTGTGCTGTGCAGGTTCATGGCTGGGTAAGGATGGGACCAGTGTGGGTCATGAGCAGAGGGGAATCCAGTTCAGACCTTCAGCCTGGCTTGGTGAAAGAATAAACAGCTGTGGTCAGTCCTTGTAAGCAGCTAATTATGGCTGGGAGCTGAAATGCAGAACCATTTCTGCCTCTTCCCCCCTCCCTTGCCCTCGCAGGGGTCAGATGTGAAGCAGAACTTCTGCAAAGGCTGTTTTCATCTCTGCAGTTCCCCGTGTTGAGAATCATCAATGCAAAGAGATGTTGCTGTGTGAGGCAGGACTGTATTGCCTGGTGGGTACAGTGAGACCACATCATAAATGCTGATGGTGCAAACCCAAAGTGGTGTTTCTCCCTCACCCCCCCAAATCCTCCTGTTACAAGTTACATTTTCAGGATATATATTTAAATGGCCTTGTTCCCCTGGTCTGAGAGCTGGCAGATGCTGCAGAGCTAATGGTGTCATTTCTGTTACTACATCAGTTGTTAACTGGGCCAGAAAACAGCCTTTAAGATTAAAGTTTAATCAAGTATTTTGAGAACGAGCAAGTGTAGACTTTATTCTTCTTGAGAATTACAGACTACTTTCTGAAATCCCTGGCAGAGAGAGAACATTCTGTCAGAAAATGTCTCCAGTGAGAAATAGCAGGCAAAGAATATTTTCTGTGGGATGGCATGAGCAACCTTGTACTTTAAAGCTTGTATATTAATTGCTTGTTAATGGGCAGCTTTTGGCAGAATTTCCTTTTGGTATGGCCTCAAGAATTTTAATGGAGCATCAGTCAGCCAGTGGAGAAAATATACTTTAAAAACAATAAACATGACATTCAGTGGTTGTGTCAGTTTGTGACATGGGCTGAGTCAATCATGTTCTAGTTTTGCTCAATCATAAACTCTGCACTCACTTCATTACGAGCACAAAGATGTGCTACATCCTTCTGACCCCAATGCAATATGTTTTTCTGGATTTTTCCCCCCCCCTGCCTGAGGTAAGTGTTTTCAGGAAGGTTATAAGGAGAGGCAAACAGAAATGTTAAAACCCCTGTGGATATTGAGTTCATTTTCTGTGTCTTGCTTACAGGCCTCTGAAAGCGATTCCCAAAATGTTTCCAAGCCCACTAAACATTTTATATGTAATGTTTTCACAAGCAGGGAGGCTGTTACAGCCTTGAGTCTTACAGGTACACAGGGCATGTATGTA
Source organism: Pseudopipra pipra (assembly GCF_036250125.1). NCBI lineage: Eukaryota > Metazoa > Chordata > Aves > Passeriformes > Pipridae > Pseudopipra > Pseudopipra pipra. Next base: position 2,800,326 of record NC_087574.1, on the reverse strand, counting down.
AATATGCACAAAATGTGTGCTTTTTTTGAGAAAAATCCTCACAAGAGTCTATTTATCCTGTACTCATAAAAAAAAGCCCAGTGTTGCTGAGGTGATGGAGCCTCTTGTTTTCCATTCCTGTGCTTTCCCTTCTTTTAGTGGCCATTGGATGGAACTTCCCCAAAGTAGGATGTTCTTCCCAGAAAAGAAAGAGCTCTGTTGAACAGCATGCCTTAAACCAACTCAAAAACAAACCAAACATAAAAAAGTGGGAAAACTATCAAGGGCAGGAAAATGCCTCAGCTTCCACTGGGCACAGCCTTCAAGAAAAGGAGACCTTGGTATGGACTGGCCTTTTTGTCCCCAACTGTTCTGTGCTGTGTCACCTCCTCTCCTGTCCCAGTCACCCCATTTGGGAAGAGAAAGGGGAATTCTGAATCTCTTGAGTGAGTTTTAAATTCCATTTGATAAATTGATGCATGTTTTGGCAATCTGGTAACTCAGAGGTGAGAGCATAGAGTAAGTTTTCCCTCTCCCTGGTGTGGCACATTCCCAGCTTGCTGAGCATCATTCCCTCAAAAATATTGGGAGTGACCCTGCTGCAGAAGGAAGGAGGATTTCTTCCTCATTTTCCTCACCCCTTCTAGCTTTGCACCTCATTCCTTCTGTTCCCAAGAAGCAGAGGCAGCACTAACAATTCCATGGGGTGCATGTTGTACTATAGGGATTGGGAGAATTTCCTGGGGGGAAAAAAGGGCTCTGAGGTTTTTTTCCTTTCCAAATTGGATATTAAATGTGTTGGGAGAAACTTCACAGGAACTTGGAGACATCATCTTTCAGAGAGGGGAAATGGTACTGGTCAATTCACGGGTGGTGTCTGGATTTTTTGGGAAAAGCAGAGAGTCCTTGTTGTTGGAATTTGAGGAAAGCCAGAAGACAGGAGCTATTGCTCCTCATGGATCACAGATTCACAGAGTGGTTTGGGTTGGAAGGGACTTAAGATCATCCAGTCCCACCCCCTGCCATGGGCAGGGACAATTTCCTCTATCCCAGGTTGCTCCAAGCCCCGTCCAGCCTGGCCTTGGACACTTCCAGGGATGGGGCAGCCACAGCTTCTCTGGGCAACCTGTGCCAGGTGTGCCAGGGCCTCTCTTGGAATGCTGCAGGTCCTGATCCTGGGCTGGCTTCACTGTCTGCTACTCAGGGTCTGTCCTGTGATGCCTTTTGGGCCAATACCAACAATTGCCAATCTTTTCCCTCCCCACTGGATCACATATTTTCATGGCATGTGATGAGTGGAAAAATACCGTGGAGCCTTTAGTGCTGCTGGATACCTGAGACAGTGGTGCCAGCAAGGAACTGGAGAGTTAAACTACTCAACAGATCCTGCTTTTCACCTTTAAACACACACCTTGTTGTATAAACACAAGTGCTGTACACACAGAAACCTCAATTCTGTGTCTTTGACCTTCTGAGCACAGTTAGTGCTGGAGTGTGTTTTCCTCACCCAGAGCCAGGAGCTCTGCGTGCTCAGCACAGAAACTACTGGGAGATCAGGGTTTAACAAAGGATTTTATGCAGAGTGGAGATAAGAGAAGGTTAACGTCTTCAGGCAGCAAAGATAATGCTGCAGTCAAGGTCTTAACGATTGTAGGGATATCGCTCCTCCTGGAGAGGATTTTGGGTCCAGTCATCAATTGTGTATCCCACCCTGGGGGAGGGGCACCAGGTTAGTGAAGGTACTCAATTAAATTTGCAGGGGAGGCCTCTGCCAATCAGTCTGTCCGTGGTGCACACAAGGTTTTATCCAGAACATGGACAAATACTTGGGAAAAAAACCCTCAGCATCAAGAATAAATGTACTTGTTGCATTGTACCTGTTGAGGATCTGCCTCTCCATCTCATTGTAGTGCCTGGGAGATGTTCTTGTACTGAAGATTACTGAGGCTGAATTTTAGCTTGAGCTTAATCCCAGCAGCTCCTTCAGAGAGGAGACAAAGCCACGTGGAAAATACAAACGTTTGAAACTAATCCTGGATGATGATGCATAAATTAAAATGCCAGTGCTACTGGGTTTATTTTGAAGTGCCAGCTTTAAACTCCAGATTCACTGTTGGGTCTCTCTAATTCGAAATTAAAAGCAAAACATCGACCAACCGTGCCAGGGTTCTCTTCTCTTTGTTTATAATATATTGTGCTGCTGAATTCAGGTTCAGATTCTTGATCCACACCATTCCATGTTCCATCCCATGATCCATTTTATGGAGGTGCTGTTGAGTGTTGTCTCCCAGCGTGCCTCCACAGCTCCTTTGGCTTCCCAAGCCCTGCACAGTTCACGATCCTTCCCTCTCTCCCTCCCTTCTCCCTGTTGCTTTGTGCTTTTCCCTTTGTTCTGAGCCATTCCATGCGCTTGGAGTAGCTGCCCAAGCAGAGTTCACACAGACCCATTTTTGCTGAGAATTCTTCCTGAGACTGACCCTATTCCCAGGCCCTTCCCAGCTCCAGGTGCCGCCCCGTGTCCCGCGTGTGTTTGGTGTTGATTTGTGAGCTCCTCCGGTGCGTTTTTGGAGCTGCCTCTTGTTTGTACAGTGCATTTTACCTCCTGCACACTGCTGTGCTCAGCTCCAGCTCTCTATAAATAATGAAAACGTGCAGGGCTTGCTGGCACAAGTCAGTGGAGAGCTGTGTTTCCTGAGGCTCTGCTTCAGAGCTCCGCCGCGTTTCCGGGAGCTCGGCTTCGCTTTTGAGGCTGTTTGGGGGGTTATTTTCCATAAAGCTTCACGAGAGCTTTGGTTCTGCAGCTCATCTGTCACGGCACACACAGCCCTGGGTTGCACCAGAGCATGCAGAATGCAGAAAGGGCTCAGGCAGCTTCCTGTCTCCTCCCATCTCTTCCTCAAATGCAGGAATAAATAACGGAGAGCCCTGCCTGGATCACGGCAGGGAGGAGCGTTGTCCCAAAAGCTGGGTGAGGAAGGTCCACAGACCAGCTGGAGTTGGCCAGCAGGCAAGCTGTGTGCCTGAGCTCCCCCAAAAAATACCTGTGTGGAGCGACTGGAGTTGTAACTACAGGATATAAAGCAAATTTGGGTGGGAAAAGCCTGACTTGAGGAACCCATTTGGATCCGAGCAGTGTCTGAAGGCACGGTCAGCATCAGCCCTCCTGGAAGTTTGCCAAGAAGAGTTATTTTTGCATTGTAAAGTGCCTTCAGATAATTTTTCTGAAGGGTGCTATATAAATAAAACAACTGCCTGATTGGTTTAAAGTGAATCTCTTGAATTTTGGCTCTCTCCTTCCACAAATTACATGTGTCTAAATTTCCCTGCTTCAAAAATTAAACCAGATCTATCATGGGTGGAATGAGATTAATTTTATTACACACAATAGTTCATTAGCGAAGTAGGAGCAATTTCATGTATTTATGCATAGCCTGCCCAGAATATTTTACTGCAGCTCTTTCAGATGTAAATAAAAATATAATGCTCATTGAATTGCTTATTAGGCAGCATAGAGTGATAGAGGGTGGTTGTGGTGGTGTGCTGTAGGTTATATTTTGGAATTCCTAAGGAACATTGGGCTGAAATTGGCACTGGGGACCAAAGCCATGGAATCAGGGAATGGCTGGGGTTGGAAGATGAGGGAGGGCTGATGTTTTGTTCAGCACCAGGGGCTGACCAGAGTCACTGCCCAGGCAGAGGGTTGGATCGTTGCATCCTGATCATGAAGGGCTTGTACCTGTCCTGTGGAGACAGAACCTGGAGCTCAGTCCTGGAGCCCCAGGAATCCAACCAGGGGCTGAGCCCGTGCAGCCACCGCCCTGCCTGAGCCCCCTGAGGCTTCCCCAGCTCCAACCAGGAGCCTCTGTCTTTGCCTTGTCCTGAGGAGGCAGCGTTTGGACCCAAAAACTGCCGCAGACTGTGCTGGATGCCGAGGGAACTGGATGAGTGTTGGATAAATTCCTGTGGAGTGGCTGCTCACCGAAGATTCCCCCGTTAAATCTCACGATGTTCGTGTGCCTGCATCTGCTGGTGTCGAGTGGGGCCCATCTGTGAGCACGGCTGGGGGGTGGGTTTGACGCCACCGGTACCTTCGGATCCCGGTTGATTCCCACGTACCTCGGAGCAGCTGGGGGAGACCAGCAGACCTGGCAATGTCAGCCCTGAGTCAGGCAGCAGGATCGATGTTGGGAGGCAGTTCCTTCTCCCAAGTGGCTGATCACAGGAGCTGCACAGAGATTTCTGCTCCTGGAACTGAATTCTTTTCGATTCTGCGGTAACGTCGCGTTGCAGCAAATTAGAGGAGCTGTTCCTACCCCTGCTGCCTGTGCTGTTATTTTCACATCTCTGTTTACTCGGTAATAAATACGTGTCCTCCTGGAAGACACACAAATGGTGGTGATGAAGTTGTATATTTTCAGCTAATTGCAGCATAAACCTGTGCAGGGGTAGGGCAGCTCTCATTCTTCTCTGCTCAGACTGTCGAGGCTCTGCAAGGTGACCTTCTGCTCCAGAGCACTGTGCTGAGGCCACCAAACTGCCACACTCTGGGCCATGCAAGAAATGAATCTGCCCATCCAGGTGTCATTGCTGGTCCTGCTCAGCCCTTTGGACTCACCTGAGCACTTTTATGGGGCCTTATCCATCTGATTTTTTTTTCCCTTAGAAGAGATATGCATATTTCTACTTAAGTGGCCATTACCTTCCTAAAAGACACAGCCAGGGAATGGTTAAGTCTTTTAATATCCCTAGGTGGGAATTAGGGAACAAGAATGGATGCTTTGTAAGGAATTACTGGTTATTATTACAGACCTCTGAAAAACAGACATGAAATTAGCAGTTGTGTGTCATTTCATTACTGCTTTGGCAGTCTGCTTTCTTTTCCTTTAAGGCTAAGATGGTTGCTAGGGCTTTGTAGTGAATAACCTTTTTGTGTTCAGCTCGAGGCGGAGTATAATTATTTTATAATTTTGGTTCGTGGGGCCGTTTTAGACGTTTTTCAGGAAAAAAAAAAAAAGAACTCAGCTTTTGTTAACCCCCTTGGTTCTCAGCTGTCGGTCCCTGGCGTGTGGCAGCTCAGACAGAGGAGCTCCAGCTCCGTGTCTCTGCTCATCCTTTGCACTTGGTACTTGTCTGAGGATCTGGGGCCGCCAGCGAGACGAACACGGACTTGACATTGTTACACAGTGGCACTGATTGGCTTTGAAAAGTGAAGTTCCCTGTCGAGGTGTGTGTCTGGGTTAGTGGCAGGATCGCTGTGGGAAGACGAGGTGGTGGATGGCAGCTGCTGGAAGCGAAGGAATTGCACTTTGGGTTAAGGCTGACACGCTGCAAACCCACCTAATTTGTGCTTCAGGGTGAAAATTTACTTCTAGGGGTCAATAAACTTGCTCTTCCAGGTGGTTGAAGTAAAGTTTTCCGCCTATCAGGCTGGTTTTTTAGGACATGGTAGCTTTTTAAGTTAGTTTATATGATCAGAGGGCTGGAGCCCCTCTGCTCTGGAGCCAGGCTGGGAGAGCTGGGGGGGTTCACCTGGAGAAGAAAAGACTCCAGGGAGACCTGAGAGCCCCTTCCAGGGCCTAAAGGGGCTCCAGGAGAGCTGGAGAGGGACTTGGACAAGGGAGGGACAGGAGGGACAGGACATAGGGAATGGCTTCCCACTGCCAGAGGGCAGGGATAGATGGGATATTGGGAAGGAATTGTTCCCTGTGAGGGTGGGGAGGCCCTGGCACAGGTTGCCCAGAGAAGCTGTGGCTGCCCCTGGATCCCTGGAAAGGTTCAAGGCTAGGTTGGATGGGGCTTGGAGTAACCTGGGCTAGTGGAAGGTGTCCCTGCCCACGGCAAGGGGTAGAACTGGATGATCTTTAAGGTCCCTTCCAACCCAAACCATCCTGGGATTCTGTCCAGCTGCGTTCCAGCCGTGCACAGCAGGGCACTGACACGGCAGCAGGGTGGGATCTCTGGGATCACAAGTGGGTGTCTCATACACTAATATCTCCATCTGAGCTGTTTATCCCGTGTCCTGGAGAGCAAGTTCATGGTCACTCACCCAAAGGTGTGATTTGCCCCCCCCTACTGCAGCTCATCCCTGCTTGGCCAGCCCCATCAGGCTGCACCTCCAGCCCTGTGGGCTCTGTCTGGGGGCTGAGGTGGCAGCAGCTCTGCTGTGGGTGTCCAACAGGGTGAAGATCCCACCTCCACCTGGCACAGCTGGGCCTGCAGCACCTCTGCTGCACCCCGGGTTTTCCAAAGGCCCAGCCCCGCTGGCACACAGTCCCTGCTGCAGCTCAACCCCCCTGAGAGAGACCCCCCTCTGCTCCTCAACACCCTGTGGGGTGCACAGACACGGCTGCCCCGCCTGCCCCTCGGGGTTTGATGAACTGCTGCAATCCGGGGCTGCAGACATCACGTTTTATTTCTTCCCCCCCTTGCTAATTGCTTTCCTCACACGTGCAAATCCTCCGGCGCTGCGGATGCCGACAAACCCCCCGGGAGGAGCCAGCCTGGCTGGGAGCTGTTGGGGATGGCAGACGCCACGTATTTATGGGCTGGAAAGTGGTTAAAATGAGAGGAAACATATTCTTGCTTAAGGTGTGTCTCTAACTTGGGATCCATCACTTGTGCACGTTGCTGTAGCAACGCTGCAATGGCTTGGGAGTTGCTTTTATGGCTGATTTCCGAGCGGATCGTGGCTGGAGCTGTTACCAAGCAACCTGCTCCTATGCTCCTGTAACTAGGAAATGCAGCCAGGGCTTTTTAATATTGCCCAGGATTTTGATCATATGTTCATCCTGTCAACTTTGGTCTTTTTGGTGTGGAATAATTGCTGTGGAGTACTACAGAAAGATCCCTGTTTTGTGGGGATTTTTGCCCCCCCCCCCTCCCTCCCTCTGCTTTCCCTCACATGAATGTTCAGTGTGGGAACATTCATAGGAAGGCAAAGACAACAGTCCATTTATTTACCAAAAATAAATAAAAAATGTTGTATTCAACACGTGATGCTGAGGAGTAATTAAAGGCACACCATCTGCCCGGGTGGAAAGAGCTGCATCCTTCCCTTCCCAGGTCTGCAGCTGATCCAGTGTACTGTTCCAGGACAAGCCTCCCAAAACACAGGTGTTGAGATGCTCTTGGGAAGCTTCTCCCAATTCCTGCTCTGATACTGGTTCCTTCTGTTTTATCTCCCCTGTACTTAGAGGGCTGTGGGTAACGACCTGCTCGTGGGGAGGATGGGAATTAGTCAGGAAATTAAAGTGTAGGAAATCAAAAGACTGTGATGATCCATATCATGGATCTCCTTAACTTAAGGACAATCCCCTAACTTTGGCTGTGGAATTTATATATCCCAAAGCCTGAGATTAATTTGTGCATGTGCTTCTCAAGGCAGATGCAAACATTACCTTTGGCTGCACAGCTTTTATTGGGTTTGGGGGATTTTTTAACAGCGTGTGAGAATTTGTTTGGGTACAACAAGAAGTTCCCTGGATGATTTGAGCAACCTGGTCTAGTGGAAGGTGTCCCTGCCTATGGCAGGGAGTTGGAAAAAAATGATTTTTAACTTGCAAACACATTCCAAAGACATTCCAGGTTATATGGGATTCTCTTCACAGCAAAATGTTGGTTTAGTGATTTTTGAGCGAGAGAAACACAACATCAAAAGCCAGGACACACACAGGGAGTAAGTGACTGGAAATGAGAGTGTTTCATCCAAGGGAAAAATAAAAAAAAGAAAAAAAGCAGGACAAATATTTATCTGCCATTTGTTAAAGGATTCCTTGTGACTCCTGGTGTTCTATAATTTAATTTGACATCGCTCTGCTGCCCTGAAAGGGGCAGTACCAGCTTGTTTCACCTACTGGAGACGTGGCCCTTCCTACCTTGTATCAATTATCTTTTAAATAACAATCACACCTGCCCACAGTGATATTTAACATTACTCAATCCTTGCAAAAATGGCAAACTTCACATCAACCCTGAAGGGACTGTGATTAGTCACAGATGTCAGTGCCAAGAACTTCAAAATGCCCCGTGTGCCCTTATTTCAAATTTCCTGTTCTGTTGTGCTGCGCCCTTTCTGTCCCCCCCAGGAATGCTCATTGTCAGGGGAAAGTCATTTCATATCCCACCTACTCTGCAAACAGATTGTGAGAGCTGATCTTTGTTGTTTGGAGAGAATAGATTTTTGTTGCTCTCCCAATAACTGCCCAGTGTTGTTTTAATCAGGTGTCTCAGCCTCACTGAGGCAGAGCAGGTTCAAACCCTCTGTCCTCATGCAGCTTCAATCCTGCTGTCAGCTCTAACTGGTTCTTTTAATCTTCTGGAGTAAATGTTGGTGAGGGACTGACAGCTCTCAAGGTAACAATTTCCCATTTATCCACGGTCTGTGTGTCCATGAGTGGATTCTGGCTGCCTGTGAATGACCAGCGCTGTCAATCCAATTTAAAATCTGCTCTGCTTTATACTTCTGGAGGGATTCTGCCTGAATAGTTTATCTGTAGATTATAAAGGGTAGAGTGGCAATGAATTTGTGCCCAGAGAAGCTGTGCCCCAGCCCTGGAAGTGTCCAAGGCCAGACTGGATGGGGCTTGGAGCAACCTGGGCTGGTGGAAGGTGTCCCTGCCCATGGCAGGGGGTGAGACTGGATGGGCTTTAAGGTCCCTTCCAATCTAAACCATTCTGGGATCCTATGAATTAAAGTCTACATTCAATTTATTACTTGTATTTCAAATGCTTGATGACAGTGAGGCTAGAGATTCAACACCAATGTGATGAGGTATGAATATGCTTTAGTATATTATTTATTATATATATATTTTACATATATATATATATAAATTGCTGTAATACTGGAAATAGATCATCCATACGTTTGTGAGAAAATTCTAGCTGCACATGTACAGCATTTCAGGCCTAAATACCACACATGGTTTACAGTGGAATTGTTCCAAAAATGTGTGGATGTGACACTTGGGGACGTGATTTAGTGATGAATGTGGTGGTGGTGCTGGGCTGATGGTTGGACTGGATGATCTCAAAGGCTTTTTCCAATCTGAATGATTCTATGATTCTATCTAGGAAAGGAGTATCAGCCTCAGGGCAGGAAAGAGAAGAGAAAGATTAGGATCAGCACCTGAAGAGCAGTGCTGGCACGGGTCCCTGCCAGGCTGCCCCTTCCCTGTGTGCTGGAGGGTGTGAGGGCACTAAACTCACCTGTCACAGCTCTTGTGTTTTAAACTCTTGAGCTGCCTTCAGCTCCTTCCCCAAATGAATCTTTAATACTCAGTTCCCTTCCTTGAGCCCCTTTCTGCTCAGGCACAGGGTGGGAACGTTGGGGTGTCCTGGGCAGGGCCAGGAGCTGCACTTGGTGCTCCTTGGGGGTCCCTTCCAGCTCAGGATATTCTGTGATTCTATGAAGATACAAAGCTGTGGAAAGGTGTCCTGCCTGTATAAAGCAGGTTGTCCTTTATTTATTGTAGAATTTTCCTCCTTTACCCGATGAGTTAATGCTCATTATCCATCCTATATTGCTCACAGTGTGGGCTAAGGCCTCGTGTTTGCCTGTGCACACCTGCAGTGCTGCTTCCTTGTCACTCCTGTCCCTCCATTCCCACTGCAGAGCCAGAACCTGACTTCAAAAAATACACCAAACATCTGGTGAATCAGGAATCCACGAGTTTACTTTGGAATATTTGTTCAGGAGGGTCACAGCTGTGCCAGGTGGTGATTGCTGTGGAAAACCTGCCCCTAATTTATTCTGTATATGATGCCACCTGGTGAAAAGGATCCACCTGTAGGTCACTGTGGTCCCCAGTCTGAGTTACTGGGAGAATCCCTCCTGCTCACACACACCTTTGACTAAATTATATTTACATTCTGTGCCCTCTCTGTGTGCTGGTCCTTCCCCCTATGATCATCCAAAGACATTCCAGGTTATATGGAATTCTCTTCATGGCAAAATGTTGGTTTGGTGATTTTTGAGCGAGAGAAACACAACATCAAAAGCCAGGACACACAGGGAGTAAGTGACTGGAAATGAGAGTGTTTCATCCAAGGGAAAAATAAAAAAAAAAAAAAAGAGAAAAGAAGCAGGACAAATATTTATCTGCCATTTGTTAAAGGATTCCTTTTCTTCTCAGACATGAAGCAGTCGGTGTAAGACAAACATGCTAGCAGCTACTCCCCATGTTAGCTCCTTGTTGTGCTCAGGATGTCAGGGAAAATAAAAAAAAAAAGCTCTGTGACTCATTGTTTTCCAAGGATGCTGCTTCCCCTGCAGATATTTACAGGTTGTTTTTTAGGAAAACTTGGGGTTTACAGACTGCCCACTGCCTTTCCATTTTTATGGCAGGGTCATATTATTACTGCATAATTCATCATGCAATCACACAGATCTGCACTGGATGCTTGATAAAGGGGAAAAAAGCAGCAGCTACTCTTAAATGATTATGTCTTTTAGCACAGAGCTTTAAGATAATCCCAGAATCACTGAGGTTGGAAAAGACCTCCAGGATCATCAAGCCCACCCTGTGCCCCAGGGCTGTTGGTTTTGAAGAGCCCTGGAGCTTCTTCAGAGCAGGAACCTGACATTTGGTACCAAAATAGCCTAAAAACACCCCGCGGGTCACGCTGTCACTTCAAAAATGAACACATCAAACATTTAACACCTGGTAAGTGTGCCTTTCAAAACCGAAAGTTATTTTTCATTTGGAAAGTGTTCCAAAGCTTGACAGCGTTTCCCACATATTTGTACTGTCTTCCAACTGGAAATATTTGGAAAATAGTGGGGAAGTGTGTGTATGTAAGGAGGGAAAGCTGGCTCTGCAAAAGCCTGAAGATGTGTTTGGAAGCGATCTTTTTCCAAGTACGGTTGAAATTAAATAAAAATAAACTAATTGAATTCTTCTCTAAAAAAATTTGAAATTAAATGACATCTTATTTTCCTAATAATAATAATATTTTGTCAAGATTTTCTGACACCTTCAGATTCTCCTATTCTGGGGATGGAGCAGGGGGGAGAGTTTGTCATTTATTCCTCTAAACAACAAACCAAAAGACTGCAGAAAATGACATTAAACCTGTGAAAACGGCGTCAGAATTTCACGGTTTAAGCTTAGGAAATGAGGGGTTTGAGCCTCCTGTTTGATTTCATTCATCATTTAGGCCCGAGCTGTCTTTGCCAGGGGTCTTGTTTTCATTTCCATCACCTCTCGGGTTGTTGTTGACACAGAGCCCAGAGTGCACCAGCCACATCCACGTTCCTGCTGCAGGAATTTTCAACTCTCTGTGTGAAGCAAAGAAAGCTGCCCTGGACTCGTGTCTCCAGCTGTCCCCTGTTCATTATTCCTGTTCCCTGCGTGCCTGCAGTGGGGTGTTTACCCTGGGCTGTCACAGCCCGGTGTGGAGCGGGGACGTTCCCGGTGCTGCTCAGGGGCTGGTAGGAAAACCTTTGGCTTTTTTACAGCACTGAACAGACCCGTGGTGAACACACAGCCAAACAGCATCTGGAAAGCCAGTGGGAAGCGAGGGGAAAGGGGAGAACCTTTACTGCATGTAAAGGAACCGTTGGCTTAAAGGGAAAATGCCCCTGAGACTGGCAGCTCCTGCCCTCAGCACTGTCCCGACAGTGCCCAGCACTCGGAGCCACAATCCAGGGGTTTTATTCTTGTTGCTGCTGCTGAGGTCAGTGTATGGCTCGTGGTATCATGGAATCAGGATGGTTTGTGTTGGAAGGGACCTTAAAGACCATCCAGTGCCACCCCCTGCCATGGGCAGGGACACCTCCCACCAGCCCAGGTTGCTCCAAGCCCCGTCCAACCTGGCCTTGGACACTTCCAGGGATCCAGGGGCAGCCACAGCTTCTCTGAGCAACCTGTGCCAGGGCCTCCCCACCCTCCCAGGGAACAATTCCTTCCCAATAACTAATCTAAACCTCCTCTCTGTCAGTTTGAACCCTTTTCCTGTCACTCCTTGTAAACGCTCTCTCTCCGTGTTTCTTCTTCAGCTCCTGGAAGTCCACAATCAGGTCACCTCAAAGCTTCTCTTCTGAAGAATCCCAACTCTCTCAGCCTTTCCTGCTCCATCCCTCTGACCATCTTGGTGCCTCCTCTGGACTCATTCCAGCAGCTCCATGTCCTCCCTGTGCTGTTCCCAGGGCTGGAGCAGCTCTGCAGCTGTTAATAGCAAGTGAGCTCTCGAGGTGTCCCCAGAAGGTTTGGAATCTGTGGTCTGAGTGGAGAGGAAAATGAAAGGGAATGGTGCTAAAATTATTCCCTGTGTTAGAACCACAAGTGGGAAGGGCTGGGGGAGCTCTCCCAGGGGTTAATGTGCCCCCTCTCACCTGTCAGGGTCCCTGCTGTGGATTAAACAAACTGTAGGAAATGTCAATGGCAACTGAATAAACAACCCGTGTTTGAACAGTGCCGGCTGAATAAACGACTGGGCTGGTGGCAGCCACTGGAGAAGGGCTCTGTCAACACCAGGAACACTCCAGCCTGTAAATACGGAGATTTGGGAGTGTAGTATCAGCATCTGTCAGGTTCTGGATTTGTCCTGCATTGAAAGGGAACATCAAAGAGGCAGTGTGGGTGCAGGACAGTTCAAACACGTGGGGCTGCCTTTGGCAGGTAAGACCTGTCCCTCCCCCAGGGAAAATCACCTCTGGGCTTTTATGGCCAGTTGTAAACGTGTGTTTGAGAACTTGCTTTGGAGAAATATCCGTCGTTTTTGAAGCTTGTCAGGAAAGAAATGAACATTTATTTTCCTAAGCCATTGTGAAGCCAGTCTGTCAGATGGAACCATTCAGGTACCCCTACCTGATCTCCAGGAGAGGCTCTGGAAGCTAATTAAATAATTAACTAGAGCAAATCCCCCATTAGGTATTCAGAGAAGGCAACACTGGCAGAAACCAACAAGGAGGGCAAACAATTGGACATTTCTTCAGGTGACTCTGGGATTTCCAGTGGGAAGTGGCTTTGAAGGCAAGGGAGTTTTGCCATTTATTTGAACAGAGCCAGGATTCCACCTGGAGCTTTTGAGGCCAACAGGGACCATGGAAGCACCCAGGGTGACCTCTTGAAGCACCTGTGTGGTGCAGGGTAGAACTAAAATCCCTGGAGAAAAGAGTTTTAGGATGCAAATCCAGGAAGTTTGGGTGAAGGTGGCCTTTGATTGTGACCATCCAACCCTTTAACTGCTGTGTTTTTTCTTGTTCCCCATGAAGGTGAGGAAAAAAAAAGTGACACTGTGCCCTCAGTCTAACATGGCTGAGAAAAGGGTAGTTTGAACAAAATCATTGTTTTCTGTGCCGTGATACAAATGGTTTTTAAAGCTTACGGTCTTATTTTTAGGACTGACAATACACAGCTCTTTATTGGCCCACAAAAGAAGTAAAAATAGATGGATGGGGGGTTGTGCAGATGTATGTGAATAATTCTTGGCAAAACCTGTTCTTATATTCCTCAAACTGCTACATCTTAAGGCATTTCACTCTTTCTCTTATTTCCAGTTACACGTTTTGCTGCACTTAATCTTCTTCTTTTTTTTTTTAATATGAGATCATTCTCAAATATTGCAGTTTGGAAATGGTTTTCCTGGTGCTATTATTTTTCTTCATTTTTTTTCCTAAAGCTTCTTGAGTGCCTTAAATATTATTTCCATAGCTGCACATCAAATGGATGCTGAGAATTAATGATTTCTGTGTCTTCAGTGCTCTGCTGCTGTTGTGCTGCAAAGCACATCTGAGGAATGTTTTCCTCTTTAACTGGCTCCTCTTCTGTTCACACACACAGGTCTCAAGAGCTGAAACTTGCAGCAGGTTTTAGAGGCAGCCAAGAAGGAACTTTAATGGCTCTCCTGGAAGTCGTTCAAAAACCACTCCCCTTGACTGAATCGGACACTCTGGAAGGCCCCAAAAGCCATTTCCAGGCAGGAATAAGGTAAGGGATGATAATTGGAGTGCTCAAGGCCTGCATCAGGAATGGTTTTTGGAAGGTGACATTAAAAAACTTTGAAGTGTAACTTTTTGCTGTACAAAAAAAAAAAAAAAAATTAAAAAAATGTCTTTAAATCCTAAATTTCCTGGGTTAGTTCTTTTCTGTGTTGGTTTGGGCCCAGCTCTTTTGCCCTGCTTTGTGGCTCCCCAGAAACTCTGGGAGCCAGCCACCTAGTCAGATATTCCCCAAGGTGTGACAGTGATCTGCCTATGCTCAAAAAGAGTAATAATTGAAAAAAAAATATTTCAAACTCCAGGAAAAACTGGCTCTCCAGGAGCCCCTTGGAGAAGCTCCTCTCTCCCACTAATCCAATCTGGGCTCCCTGTGCCTTCTGCCAGGGTCTCCCTGGTGTTCTCCAGCAAAGGACAACTGTCCTGCTGCCTCAGCAAACCACTGAGTTTCTCAGAATCTGAGGTGTTCTTTACATTTGCATACTTTCCCTGTTCTAATAAATCCAGCCTGCCTTGATCAAATCATCCCACCAAGCTACCAGGAGCCTCTATTTATTATCCATGTGCAGCAGACACAACATTCCACCAGAACACACTGAAATCACAGCCTATTCCCTGCAGGAATATTCTAGTTCCTGCTCAAATCTGAATTGTTAAGCACTATTTCAGGCTTCTTCCTTTCAGGACCTCCTTACCTTTAAGCTCTTGAATTATTTCATTTGGTGATTTTTTTTTTCCCAATTTAATTGTTCTCACCTTTGATTTAACCTTTCATCTACTGCACCCAAACCTTTCTCAGGACACAACCCCTGAAGTTATTGCTCCAAAAGCTGGACTACAAGGTTAATTTTGCCTCCCAGGTCACACTCCTTTGTGGGTTTATTAACAACGTGGCCTCGGGAACACTTAACGAGTCAATCATTAACTGGATATTAGGGGTGTGGAAGTGGCTGCTGGGGGTGGGACAGCCCAAGAGGTGGGAGAGAGGAGCTTCAGGCACTGCCCACAGCAGGGCATTAGTGGGGTTCTAATTCCAGCCCTCTGGATGTAAGGGCTCATCTTGACCGGCTCAGGGTGACCTTTGCTGGTGGCCAGGCCCGTGCTCTGCAGCACAGGAATCCTCAGGATTCCCCTGACACCAGGAGTTTAGAAATTTCCTGTTTGACTTTGCCTTGCTCTTGCCTTTCCCTTGGTTCCAAACTCCACCTTTGAGCCGGGCACCTTATCCTGGAGTTCTTTGTTTCGGTGCAATCAGCATTCCCGGGGCATCCTGATGGGGGGTGCTGGCAGGGACAACCAGGCCAGCTCTCCTTTCCTCTGCCAGAGACCTGGATATCATTGGGCAGGAATGGGAATGATCCCCATCCCTTGTAAAAGTGAGCATTACAACCCAAAGCATTCCAGGGTTCTGTAACCTGGGGAGTGAGGAAAGTGAATCTATAGGAAAACCAGGCTGGGTTAGTTGTTTTACTGCCTTTCTCCTGACTCTGACTGGGACAAACCTCTTGGGGTGTTTCTGGTCTGTTTGAGCTCCACATGAAAAAAATTGTGATTATTCTCTCTTCACACATTACCTGGTCAAGGCAAGTGTCTTTGTTCTGCAAGTGGCAAAGAAAAGATGTATTCTTTTCATTTTGCATACAAGGAGGTTACTTGGTAGAAATTGTTCCCTTGGATTGTTTCCATCTTCGTGTCCTTAAAACTCACTTTTACTGTGTTTCATGCTTTGCCCAACTTTGCTGCCTCTGTGCTATTGTTCCCTCATGCCCTTTACAGTGACTCTCAGTATTCAGGCTCAACTTGAAAGCTTCCTGCTAAATCTGAGAGCCCAGAATGCCCCTGGATGAGTGTTTCTACACCTCTGGGAGAAGTGTCCTGGTGCCATATGGGCTTGAAAATCAAGGCAAACTCTTTATATACTTTGTGCAGGCAGTCAGTTTTTATAAACCTGTAGAGTGTGTGTGTTAGCTCATCCTTACAGAGCTCTGGACCCTCCTGGTCTCCTACCTGCATTCTCAAGACTCAACCCTGGGGAGAAAACTCTGCCCACTGTGTTGAGATCAGGAGAAGAAGTAAATACAGAACACTTCTGAAAATGTTGGCTCCTCTGCTCTCTGCTCTTGCCATCCTTGGGGCTGCACTGCCTCCACTAGCTAGTTAGTTCTTTCTTAAAAGTCTTTCTTGTAAAAAGATTCATGTCTGTCTCCTTAAACTTGCTCCTAAAATCTTGAACAGAAAGAATTATCCAACAGCACAAAATTATAAAAGCAATGAACCCAAGCAAGAAGTTGATGGTGTTCCCTGCGAGGGGCTGTTGCTGCTGAGCGGGATCCTTGCTCCAAAAGGAGAGCTGGAAAAAGTATTATGACCTTCTGCCATGGAGACTGAGGATAGAAAACATTCTGAATTCCAAACTGGAGCAGATACAAAGAGCAGCTCCACTTGCAGAGACTCCTCCAGGGGAGCATTTTTGATGTGCTCTTGGTCAGGAGAGGAGCAAACCCAAGTTCAGTCTCTCCCCTCCAGCTGCTGCTCTGGGCACAAGAACTGATGCCCCAGTGCATTAAAGGCAGTGGAGGAAGGTATTGCATTTTGATATTTTCACGAGTTTAGAGTGGTTACTGCAGCAGAGAGATTATTAGGAAGCTCCAAGGGGAATAAAGAGCTTCAGCTGCACCAGGTCCTGCTGCTACAACAGCAGGCATCCCCAGGGCTGTGGCTGTGCTGAGAGCTGGAGGGTGCTGTTGTCATTGCTTGGGGGCTTTTAGGGGGGTTTTGCCACCTTTTTTTTTAATTTGCCATCTTCTTTTTCCCCTGGCTCTGCCAGAGGACTTACTTTTAATGCCTTCTCAACATCCCGTGTAGCAACCCTCGCTGGAGGTGCAGTGACCATCCTTGGTCACAGCATTGTGCTGGAGCCACGTGGGTTTTTGGTTCAGTTTGGTTTTTACACACTGAAAATGGCCCAGGGAGTACTGGTGGATCCCTCAGTTTGGGTGACAGGAATGAAGTAGTCCCTTCAGCTCTTCACAACACACAGGCCTCTGTTAATGATTAAGTTTCCTGAAGACCTGATTTCATTAGATGGAGTCTCCTCACACTCTGTGCCCATTCTCATTAGCACAGCGATTTCTGAACTCTTTCTGACGACTTCAGAAATGTTCCCATGGTGATGCTGGTCCCCTGGGAATGTGAGCAGAAGGCTGCAGGGACCCGATGCTGGTGGTGAGGTCTCCAAATCCCCTCACCCAGCAGCCAAGGATGCTGCAGCTCCTTTTCCAGGTGTGGCCAAGGAGCAGGACAGGGCTGGGGGCCCTGTTCCCCTCATTAGGTCCCTGGGGCTCTGCCTGCCCATCTCCCTCTGTGCTTCTTTGGGTGTGTGAGATGAGTGTTCTATAAAGCTCATTTTTATAATGTGGCCTGAGTGCCTTTGCCTTCGACACAACAAGAGGAAACAGCTTCAGGTTGTGCCAGGGGAGGTTTAGATCAGTTATTAGAGAAAATATTTTCATGGAAGGGGTTGCAAAACATTTGAATGGACTGCCCAGGGCAGTAGTGGAGCCACCATCCCTGGAAGTGTTCAAAAACAAGTGGATGTGGCACTTGAGCACATGGTATGGTGGTGATGCTGAACCGATGGTTGGACTTGATGAGCTTAAAGGTCTTTTCCAACCTTAGAAATTCCATGAATCTATGATTTTATCACATAACCAAACACTGTCTGTGCAGAGATGCAGAGCTGTCTGTGTAAAAGAAAAGCACTTGCTTAGTCCCCCCCAGGATGTCCCTGGTCAGGGTGGTGACAGTAAATGGTCGAAGACTCAAAGCCCTGTCTGGAATTGCACTGCCCAAAGAGTTACAACCCCCTGGCCTTTCTCAGCTACTCAAGTCATTCTGTAACCTTCAGCAGCTCTTGCTGCCTCTCTTCTTGGACTTATCTGATCACTGAGTGAAAAGATTTAGTGGAAGAAGTGTCAGGAGCTGCGTGATCATTGCACACACCCCAAAATCTTTCACTGGAAGGGGCTGTGGAAGCTCAGGCTCCACCAGCAGCATCAGGAGCCCAAAGCTGACCAAATGTTTTCTCTGCTTTTCTTGCTGTGCTTTGCTTGAGTAATCAGGACAATTCTCTGTTAGGCATGAAATGAAAGTAAATGATTAGAATAAAGATGTGCTGAGCTACTTGACAAGGCTTGAGTACAGGGTACAGAATCTGTGGGTGTTTGGCACAGCCCCAGCACTGCAGATATTTTAGCTCCTGCTTATTTTTGATTCCGTTCAAATATGACTTACCTTAAAAAAAAAAAAAAAATTAACTGCAAAGCATCTGCTGTTACACAACAGATATTCATGATGGAAAAACGGCATGAGAAAGCTCTAGGCATGAGCTGAAGGGCTCCCAGGGTGGCCTGAATTCTCCAGGCTTCAGCTCCTTCTGGAGTGCCAGGCAGTCCCTGGTTGTGTGCTGGGTGGTTTGGTCTGGCACATCACTCTTGGGGAAGGAAGAAACCTCCAGAAAGGCTCCTGAGAGGCACGAGCCACACTGTCACTGCTTCCACTCCCTCACAGCCCTCTGTGGACTTCAGAAGCAGCTGGGATGGGATGCTGAGGAAAGCAGCAGCATTCCCAGAGAGACTTATACATGGAAATCCTTCCTAGGGACAAAGCAGCAGAGCACCCCTAGTGCATCTCTTCCACCTCAGCAGCCAATCCCCAAATTCTCAGGATCCCTGCAAGATGACACAGGGATCAGACCTTGATCAGAGCTCAGGGAGCGTTTGGACAATGATCTCAGGCACAGGGTGGGATTGTTGGGGTGTCCTGTGCAGGGCCAGGGGTTGGACTGGACGATCCTTGTGGATCCCTTCCAATTCAGGATGTTCTGTGATTCTGTGATTCAGAAACAACATCCCATATTTTTTGGCATCCTAAGGGATACATGTACTTCAGGCAAACATTTCTCTCACTCTGCTTCTGGCTAAAATAGTAGTGGAAGGGCCTTAGTGCTGTGACAGAGAGCCCTTCCCATCCTGCCCATCCCAGGATGCATTTCAGTGCTGGATCCTTTGCCAGAAGCACACGGGGAGTCTGGTGGCAGCAGAAACAATCTGTAGCTCTCCAGGGTTCCTGGTTAAGTTGTAAGTCCATTTCCAAACTTTGGTTCCCAGCTGCAGGGCCAGGCTGCAGGCATCACATCTGCACCAAGAGGAAGGAATGAGCGTGGGCTGCTGTGAAGTATCCGTGCAGGAACAGAGGTGAGAGGGGCAAGGACTGGGATAGTGAGTGCTCACAGCCAGCTGGGATGAGTGGAAGTGAAGAAACCCTTCAAAAGGAGCTTTAGCATCAAAGCATCATTTCCAACACTGTAAATTCAGCTCCAGGATGTCTGTAGTGTCACTTGTCCTGAAGATTCAGATTCCCAGGGCAGTGGGCACGGCCCCAAGGCTGCCAGGGCTCAGGGAGCGTTTGGACAACACTGAGAACAGGGTGGGATTGTTAATGTGGCCTGTGCAGGGCCAGGAGTTGGGCTTTGCTGAATCCTTGTGGGTCCTTTCAGGAGGTTCTGGGATTCCTGTGCCACATCCCAGGATGCTGATGTCTGCAGCAGAGGGATCTGTCACTGAACCCTGGGCAGTGCTGGGGTGGGAATCCCCCCCAGCACGATGGCACTGCCAGCAGCACCAGGGCATGGGATGTTTGAGTGCAGCACCAGAGCTGTGGGGAGGGTGTACAAACACAACAGTGTTAACAGGCCCAGCAAACTGCAGCTTGGTTGTTTTTCTGCCTTTAGGATACACAATTCCGGAAAAAAACTGGCTTTAAGTGTTCCCAGTGCTGCAGTGGGTGAGAACCCGAGCTCTGCAGACCCAGAGCTATCTCCTGCTGACAGGGAGCTGTCAGATGACAAGTGCAGTGGTGGTGACAGTAGATGCTGAAGAGAACAGTGACAATGATGAGGCTTTTCATGAAAGGAAGGACCCACACCCCTTTCATAATAAGAAAAACTCTTCAGTGTAGCCCACACATGTTTCAGAGGCAGCTGCTTCGCCGATTCACGAGCCAAAATGTTCCATCAGTCCACACCTACTGAGCAATGCCAGTGGTGGGAATGGGGAGCAGGTTACATTTTGGTTCATAGGCCTTCTGAAAAGTGGGATAAACAACAATCTTTATTCCCTTGGGAGGGAAAAAAATAGTGCAAATTCTGCCAGCAGGTTTGTAATGTGAGAGTGCTTTCCATGGTGTATTTTCACAGCTGTCTTATCGGTTTTCTAAAATGAATCAGGGTGGAGCAAACAGTTTAGGAATGTCATGAAAAAAGAGTTTGGAGCTTTGCTGTGGTTCATGATAGTGATGCCCTCTTGGGATAGCGCATCAGAGCTGGAAGATCCTCCTGGAGACAGGGATAATGCTTTTAAAATATTCCCACATCCAATTCAGCAGCTGTTGTGTCTGAACTCTGGATGGAGATATCCCCTTCCTGCTTTATGGTGGTTTGACTTGGAGCTGATTTTGGACAGGTGGTACTTCCCCTTTTTCTGCAGAACGTGGTGGTTTCTGTCACTGTCACTCGTGTCTGTGGGAGCTGAGGGACCTCAGAACTCAGTGCTGACCTGAGTGCTGGCTGGATCTTCACTGAGATCATCAGCTCCATCTAAACCAAGCACTAAAGGTCATGTCCTTTCCCTCCCTGAGCACGGGGGGAGAACCCTGACCCAGTCCAGCAGGTTCAGTGTCATAAACTAAAGCCCAGAGAGAGGGCAGGAAGCACTTCAGTGCTGTCACCTCACGTTGCTGTGCCTTTCCCCCCTCATCAGTGCTGCTGTTCAGGTAACAAAACAACTGCTCAGCCCAGTGCTCTTATGGAGCATTTTGGATTTTGGAGCAGGCAAGAAATAACCCCAAATCTATAGTGATTTGACGTGCTCTGCTGGAGCAGGATCTGACGTGTTCCTGAGCACGGCGTGGGGTTAATTCAATACACGGGGCTGCTTTAGCAGCTTCACTAAATACCATTTATTCCATCACCATGCAGAGGTACAGTGGATTTGACAGAAACAAATGGAGTGAACCAAAGCTTTTTCCCTTCATAAAAATGACTATGATTAAACTGTGCCCTTTAAAATACAGCCCATTAAATCAACTTCTCAAACTTCTGGCAGGTTTACTCTAAGTAGCCTCACTTATTTTGTTGCCTTTTACCTTATTTATTATTGTTTTAGAACTGGTGTTTTTCTAAGGATTTCCTGAGTCTGGTTGTGGAGGTGAGTGATCTTATCTTCACAGAATCTCCTGAGCTGGGAGGGATCCACAAGGATCATCCAGTCCAACTCCTGGCCCTGCACAGGACACCCCAACAATCCCATCCTGTTCCTGAGAGGATCATCCAAACCTTCCTGGAGCTCTGGCAGCCTTGGGGCTGTGCCCACTGCCCTGGGGAGCCTGGTCAGTGCCAACCACCCTCTGGGGGGAAGAACCTTTTCCTGAGATCCAACCTGACCCTCCCCTGGCACAGCTCCAGCCCTTCCCTCGTGTCTTATCTTCCTTGCAGGTACCTCAGTTTTCTGCTGCGAAGAGTTTCAGTGCCCAACCAATGCGTGTGCAAAAGAACATCCACGATTTCCCTCAGCTTTATAATGTTCTGAGTTGAATGTTTTAATGACATATTCACGATTATCTGGGAGAAATGTTTAGAGTGAGTAATCTTCCATCTACCTGAAAAGCTTAAGACAGCAGTAACTCGCAGCAGTCCTTGTGTCTTGCTTCACCCTGCGTGCAAAACGCTGCTGCTCCGGTTCAGGAGTTCCATCTGTTTCCATGAATTTCATCATGAGGAATCTCTCAGTTGTTGCCCCAGTGCCCCAAATCAGGTCCAGCTGGCACAGGTTGCCCAGAGAAGCTGTGGCTGCCTCATCCCTGGAAGTGTCCAAGGCCAGGTTGGATGGGGGTTGGAGCAACCTGGGATAGCAGCAGGAGGTGGAACGAGGTGATCTTTAAGGTCCCTTCCGACCCAAATGCTCCTTGTCCTTGCAGGTCTCCATGGATGGTGGCATCTGTCATCACACACGGGCTATTCCAGTGCTTAACTATTCCTGCAATCAGAAAATCAGTCCTGATTTCCAATTGGAAGCATCCCTGTTCATTTTAAGCCCTTGTCCTGCTCGCTGCAGTCACAGAGAACGGGACAGTTTCTCCTCTCTCCTCTCGACCTGAAGGTGTTGTCTTTGGGCTAAACATGTTCCTTCTCTGGAGAAACAAGGGGAGAGGTGGGACTGACAATAAATAACAGAAATATCTTTATTTCTGGTGCTTCAGTCTGGATAGGATTGATTAGTAGCAGTAATTGGAGTAATAAGAGCAGTGAGGGGAGTTTTTTGGGTGCAAATTTGTCTGAACTCTGCAGAAGCAGCAAAAGTTAAAAAAAACCCAAAAAACTAACAACCAGCAAAGCTTTTCTAATTTTTCCAGCTATAACAGTTGTCCTGCCAGTGAGGCTTGTCCTGCCTGTGCCTCGAGACCATCACAGCAAAGCACAGTCCATATATAGTATCCTTCCAGAACGCTGGAACATAAATTACAAAGGATAATGTGCTGGAATTTTAATTACTGGACGCAGACAAACTGGAAATGCAGTTTCCAGCTGCTCCCAGCGTATCTTTATCTTGATCCAGGACTATAAACATCACATGTAATCCCAAATCCTTACAGTAGCCACTGCACAGAGGCTATAAATAGCTGTGCCAGAGCTGCAGAACATGGTGTGAAGCTTTTCCTACCCCAGTGACCGCTGGTGTGGTGGCTGTTTGCAGCTTCACAGTGACTCCTGAACTCAGACAGACTGAGCTAAGTTGCTCCTGGCACGACTGAAAGGGGAAATACTGCAAGCTGGTCTAGTGAATATATGAATTCTGGTCTTTTTTGTCTACAAAGAGCATGTTAATTCTGCGACAGGAGCAGAGCAGAAGGTCCAATTACAAAGATGTTCACAGCTGAGGGCTGTTCACCCTCTGATGGGGTTACCTGTGCCAGAGGGGCACTATTTCAGTCAGAGTGTTACCTGGGTCACATGCAACCATGAAAGCTCCTGCATTGCCTCTCAAGAGGAAAATCATAGAATGGTTTGGGTTGGAAGGGACATAAAGCCCATCCAGTGCCACCCCTGCCATGGGCAGGGACACCTTCCACCAGCCCAGGTTGCTCCAAGCCCCGTCCAACCTGGCCTTGGACACTTCCAGGGATCCAGGGGCAGCCACAGCTTCTCTGGGCAACCTGTGCCAGGGCCTGCCCACCCTCCCAGGGAAGGATTTCTTCCCAATATCTAATCCAAATCCACCCCCTTTCAGGTTAAAGCCATTTCCCCTTGTCCTATTCCTCCGTGCCCTTGCAGGACAAGAGGGAAAGGCTTTAAACTTCAAAGAGGGCAGCACGTGGTGAGACTGGTGGTGTTGCTAAATTATGATCTGCATAAATGTCCTCTCTTTCAAAACTGCAATTGGAGTTTGACATGCAATGATGTTCTTGTAAGAACTGGTGTTTTCTTTTAAATAGACACAACTGTGCAGTGATTTGTGTGTGTTGGGTTGGTGGATTAAGGACTCTCTGCTGCCTGTTTTGGAAAAAGGAACATGAGAAAGCATCAGGCAGTGTTTGAAAAGTCTCAGAGCAGGAGGAAACGCTGGGTAGAGAGGGGCTGTGACCATCCTTCTGCAAAGCACTTGCTGCTCCCAAAGCAACCTCCAACACCCCGTGTAACACGATTTCCCCAGGTCATTTGTTTTTGCTGAAAGTTTCTTGAGGCCATTGGGCAAAGCCCTTCCACAGAGGCCTCTGATCCCACAGCATTAAATCCCTCAGGAGGTCACCAATGTCCTGCTCTGCCACACCTTGGCTCATGGCTCATCCCTTGGCCAAGAGCTTTTTAACTCTGTCTGAGGCTGTGGCTTTTCCCTCTGCTCCCTCCTGCTGTGGGGGGAAGTGGGAATGGCTGGGAGCTGTTTCCTGTGCAGGGAGGACTCTTTGGGGTGGGTTTGAGTGTGCTGTGGCCTCTTTGTTTCTGCAGAGCCCTCAACAGGCAAGTTCTCAGGGTCACAGGGAGTTTTGGGTTTGGTTCTACGGATTTCTCAGGACACACAGCTCTGCAAGCACGAAAAGTTTTGTCTCTGTCGTCTGCTACTACTGAAAGAACCAGAACTTGAGTATAAATTCTGAGTTTCCCAAAAAACAGTTCCTTTCATGGTGCCTGGTCCCTCCAAAACAGGTGTATACAGGAAAATAAAGCTATTTATACTCATTCCATCACTCTTTTTCCTTCTCTGGAGCTGTTAGCAAGCCCCAATTTCAGCTGTTGCTGAGATGAAGGGTAATGCTGGCATTAAAATGCAATGCTGGTGGTGGGAGAAGGGTCATAAAGCACACATTTATCTAGCTTTAGACAAACTACAGTCAGTCATCCCCAGCTCAAGGTGCTCTTGCCAAAAATTGCAAAAATTAAAATGAAACAGCCAGAGAAACAGAAATCTCCCTTTTCTTCTGAAAAAAAAAATAAAAAATAAAATCCAATCTATTTGTAAGGTCCCCAGGCTACACAAATAACTTGCCTTTCATTAGTTACTGAGGGGATGGCAGGCCCTGTGTTCCCTCAGACTGCTGAACTGTGAAGAAAATTAGTATCTCACATTTACGGGATTACACTTGGAATATTTTCTCCACAGGCGAATATTTCTTAGCTAACAAATATTCTAAGCAGTATTTATTTTTTATACGGTCACACTTAATAGAGCTGATCTGGGAGATGATCTGGTGGTACAGATGATTTAAAGAGACCGAGTGTTTTTATGGCTTCCTGGAGGGATTCTGGCTGTTTAAGAGACAACATCTTGTTTATTGCAGCCAAATTTTGCCTTTGCTGTTGTGCAAACCCCGTGGCAGTTTGCAGTACAAACACGAAGAGCTGATTGAGGTTTTATGGGAAGTTTTTGGCTCCCAGGTTCACCAAAGAGCTGTTTGAAGGAGGGGTTGTAACGGGGAGATCTAACGAGGTGTGGGATGTGACCGAAAAGGAACTCGGGTTGGATTTCTGGTCCCAAGTTGGAATGGTGATCCCGAAACTCCCTCCTCACACCTTCAGACCTTAGGGAATCTTCAAAGGCTTTAAATGCTGGAGGTGATTGGTGCTGATATTCCTGAAATACCTGTAGCTCTGCTGGTGCCCAGGCATGGTTGCTGCTGTATTCCAAAGGAAGTGCAAACAGCTGGATCCAGGGGCTCAGCATTCCGTGTGTCCCAGAGCAAACTCCACGTGTTCCAGCAGGATCTGGCTCCCTGCTAAGCCCAGGGGTGTCTGTCAACAGTGGAGAACATGGATGATTTCTTCTCAGTCCTCTCCCTCAGGATTTCAAACCCAAGGGGTGATTTGACCACCTTACACCGGTACATGGAGCCAGAGTGGGAACCCTCCATACCTGGGAGTCCCATGTGCCTCAGGAAGTCCTAAAGCCCCAAACACTATCAGGGGACACTGGATAACCTTTTTACACCTCTGCCTGTGCACTTTTTGGCCACGGCCAGACAGGGCAGGGTGGGAAATGCGCCCTGGATGGTTCTGCTGGAGCTCTCACCTGTGACTAACACAAGGTTTAGGTTGGACACCAATAACTTGGTTGACACCCTGGCTTCATTCTTCTCATGTGGAAGCTGGTCTTTTGCCATTATCTCATTCCCTTTGACTTCTTTTAAGTTGGACATCAGGAGGAATTTCTTCACAAATAGGGTTGTCAGGCATTGGGATGGGCCAGGGAGGTGGTGGAGTCCCCACCCCTGGAGGTGTCCAGGGAACAACTGGATGTGGCACTCAGTGCTCTGGGCTGGGGGACAAGGTGGGGGTTGGGCAGAGGTTGGGCTTGAAAGCTCTGGGAGGTGTTTTCCAACCTCAGTGATTCTGGGATTCTCAGTTCTGTACTGGAAGCACCAGATCCTCCCTCCCTTTCACTAACCTGTGCCTTGAAATCTGTTTTCTTAGGAATGACATGGATACAGATATAAGCAGTTGACATCAGTTCTGAGAATATTTTTCTTGTAGGTGGAACTATTATTCCTCCTTGGAGCTGTAACTGTGCACAGTCAGTGATTTGCTATGCTAATGAGTTGCTGAAGGAAAAATGGGAATTATTCTGGCCATGAGATCCCCTCAGTCCATGTGGTTTAAAAAGACTAAAGGGCAGCAGAAGATAAGCAATTCCAGAAAGCATTTGTGCTGGAAGTAATGAGAGAGGCAGGAGGCTACAGATTTAGAGGGAAATATTCCTGGAAGATTTCCCCCCTGTAATTTGTTGTTCCAGTGCTGGTTGCACTGTTTGCTGAGGTGCTGCTCTCCTGGGAAAGCAAAACCCAGTGACTGCACTGACAGATGATGGGGGGGATATATCTGCACTCACCCTGATCCAAGATCAATTCCAGAAGCTTGGCATCTTGTTCATCACCTCTCCTACAAACACACAACCCCCCCAACCCAGTGCTGCTGTTTTTGTTAACGCTTCCCAGGTAGGTTTCTTTCTGTTGCAGTTTATTTCTTGTACAAGTCATTTTCTTGACTCACAACCGAAGATTACCCTGTTGCTTAATTTATTTGGTGATTAATTTGGCACTGTGGGCAGATGTGATGTAAAGCTCTTTACCATTCCGGGGTGAGATGGAGGCAAGCAATCTGCACCCAGGAGGTTTAACGAGGCATCCATCCCATGGGAGTGGAGATACTTTAATTTAATTAAAGGGAACATTTTGTACCGGACTAAAAAGATTATTTTCTTGACTAAGACATAAATATTAGTTTTCTTAAAGGGAAATACCCAGATAAATAAACAAATTTCTGTTTACCACGTATACTTTGCTGAGCAAAAATAACGTTGATTTCTAGTTTGAAGAGAGAACCAAATTTCTGTCAGCATTCATGTGGCCAATTAAGCAATGCCAAGATGCTGATTGGATTGCTGGTTTCAATGTGTACCTTATGCTATTGAGGTAATTTAAGTAAATGTTTATATTAGCTTTAACACATAATACAGCATTTCCTGCGTGTTCCTTTTGTCCCGGTCTTCAGCTGTGTCTGATCTCTCATAGGGGAGGAGGAGTAAATCGTTTTGGTTTCCAGGTATTATTCCCAGAAGTGTCCTTTTTAAAGCAGAAGCAGCGGAAGGCAGTGGGGGGGTTGTCACAGCAGAGGTGCCTGGAGCAGCACAAGGGCACCGGGGCCATCCCATTCCATCACCTCGGGATGTGCCCGTGCCCGAACATCCCTTTGGCAGCCCTGGCCTAGAGATCCCTGCAGGGGCAGGTTCAGCCCTCAGAGGCAGCTCAGGTGTCTCAGCCCTGCCACAGGCACCGACAGAGCCCGGGGCCACCTGAGGGCCCACAGAGCTGCCCCTGGGAAGTGTCTCCTTTGCAGGGTGCCCTTCCCACAGCTCACAGAATCTCAGGATGGTTTGGGTTGGAAGGAGACCTTGAAGATCATCTCGTTCCAACCCCTCTGCCACGGGCAGGGACACCTTCCACCAGCCCAGGTTGCTCCAAGCCCCATTCAGCCTGGCCTTGAACGCTTCCAGGGATGGGGCAGCCACAAATTCCCTGGGCAACCTGTGCCAGTGCTCCACCTTCACAGGGAAGAATTTTTTCCCAATATCCCCTCTGTCAGTGTGAAGCCATTCCTCCTTGTCATGCCACTCCAGATCCCTGTAAAGTCTCTCTTCCTTCTTTCTTGTCGGCTCCTTTCAGACACTGAAAGGCCACAATTAGGTCACACTGAAGCTCCTCCAAGCTGAACCATCCCAACTCCCAGCCTTTCCCCCCAGCAGAGCTGCTCCATCCCTCTGACCATCTCGGTGCCTCCTCTGGACTCGCTCCAGCAGCTCCATGTCCTTCCTGAGCTGGGGACCAGACCTGGAGGCAGCTCTGCAGGGGGGTCTCACCTGAGCGGGTCAGAACCACTCCCTGGCCCTGCTGGGGACGAGCCCAGGCTACCGGCGGCTTCCTGGGCTGCGAGCGCACACGGCCGGGGCCCGTCCAGCCTCTGCCCGGGGCCCGTCCAGCCTCTGCCCGGGGCCCGTCCAGCCTCTCCCCTCTCCATCCCCTCTCCATCCCCGCTCCATCCCCGCCCGAGTTTCTCCCGCTCGCCGGGCGCGGGCGCTGCTCCCCCGCTGCCGCCCGGGGCCGATCGCGGGTGTGACCGCGGCGGCCGCGCCAGGTACGGGAGGGATGGGATGAGATGGGAAGGGATGGGAAAGGATGGGAAGGGATGGGAAAGGATGGGAAGGGAACGGGCGGCCCCGGCAGCGCCCACCCTTCCCCCCCCCAGCCCGCGCAGGTCGCGCCCGGGCGGGGCGCGCGCCGCGCGCTTTGCATAACCACGCCCACCTCATGAATACGCGTAGGCCACGCCCCCCTTCCGTGCGCCCGCGGTGGGAGGGGGCTGGGAGCCGCGGGAGCGCGCAGGGAGCCGCGGGGGCGCGCGCGCCGCTTCCCACCCCCCCCTTCCCCGCCCGCCCCGCCCTCCGCGCGCGCTCCCGCGGAAGAGGCGGCGGCGCGCTCGGAGCGAGCGAGCGAGGGGAGCGGAGCGGGGCTGCGGGGGGGGGGGGGAGTGGCCGGCGGGCGCTCCCCGGGGAGGCCGCGGCGGGCACGGACGGAGGGACGGACACACGGACACACGGACGGACGGAGGGGGCGCTGCGGCGGGCGGGCGGTGAAGGAGCCGCCGCGGCGGCGCCGCCGGGGAGGGGCGAGCCCGGCCGCCCCCCTCCCCTCCCTCCCCCTCCCCTCCCTTCTCCTGCCCGTCCCCTCCCCTTCGGGCGCGCGCTCGCCCCGGCGGCGGCGGCTCCCGGCGATGCGGTGAGAGGAGCCAGGCGAGCAGGGAGGGAGGGACGGACGAGCGGCCGCGCTCGGTGAGGGGCCGCCGGGAGCCCCCCCCCCCCCCGCGCCAGGTAAGGACCGGCGGGGCACCGGGGGGGCGAGTGGGAGCGTGCGGGTGTCCCCCCGTGGGTCCGGGCTGCGGGGGGGACACGCTCGGGGGGAGCGGGCGACGCCCGGCGATGTGTCGGGGT
Source organism: Pseudopipra pipra (assembly GCF_036250125.1). Classification (NCBI taxonomy): domain Eukaryota; kingdom Metazoa; phylum Chordata; class Aves; order Passeriformes; family Pipridae; genus Pseudopipra; species Pseudopipra pipra. Next base: position 2,771,319 of record NC_087574.1, on the reverse strand, counting down.
CGCGGGGGGGGTTCGTGGCGAGACCCCCCCCCGTGCCCCTCCCGCGGGCGGGGGAAGGGCTGGGGTGGGGTGGGGGGGTCCCTGCCCGCGCCCATCCCCGGGGCTGGGGGTGCCTCGCTGACACCGCTCGGGATGCGGCGAGCGCCGGGAAAGGCGCGGTCGGTTGCGAGTCCTCCCCCCCCCCCAAATTCCGTCTCTTGAATGGGCAGCCGCCCGTTTCGAGCGGCGCGGAGGTGAGCGGGGCCGGCGGGTCGGGGGTTCATCCCGCCCTGCGGAGCCGCCGAGCCCATCCCCGCCGGCCCTCGCCCCGTGTTTACCGGGAGGTGCCGCAGGTACCGCACACGTGAGCGCCAACACACCCCGCGCTCGCCCCCCGCTCTGCGGGCACCGGGAGGGCTCGGCCCCCTCCCCCGAACCCCCCCCCGAGGGGTGAGTAAGGCGTGTGTGGAGTCTAATGACACACCGCATCCCTCTCTGTTACACGCGTGGGTTGCTGTTGGGGGCTCAGATGCAAACGAGCCGTGCGAGATGATGATGAGGCAGACGGAGCTGGGATGGGGCGTTCTGCGAGGAAAAGGCAGCTCCTCGTCCCCCTGGTTGTGTCGGGAAGTTCGGGAGGCGATGCTGGCGAGCTGGTTTAGGGGGTGACGCGTCGGCGTGGGGGTTTTTACACAGGTGAAAAATAAGCGCGAGGAAAAAGGGGACACCTGGGGGATTTCAATAAATCACGAAGGTTATTTAGCGCTGCTGGGGAGTGCGGCGGAGCCACGGCACGGGAGAGAAGGCAAATTTCACGTTGGGGTTGGGAGGAGGAGAAGGAATACGGCGAACGTGCCATGGAGAACAACAACATGGCCAGGAGACCCTGCCTGCAGCACAGCTCGGGCTGAGCCGGGAATGGTTCCTGCCAAGGGCTCAGGGGTGGGTGTTGTCTGCTTTTCTTATCTGGTCCTCAAAACGTGAATATCAGACCTGGAAACATCCACTGCCGAGGTGCGAATCGGAAAGGAAAAAGGAGCTGGTGTAATAGGTGGCTTTCGGTGAGAATGTATGGAAGAGGATTTGCTGGCTGCGGTCACATGAGGCTTTTTATGGGTGGGGAGAGACACCTTAGATCATGGGTAGTTGGTGTGGAGGAATGTTTATCTAGGAAATGCGTGATGGCCCTGCAGTCGAATTGAGAAAATACAATATATTGCAACTTGCCGTAGTCAAAATCTCATTTTCTGGCTTTGCAAAGGAACTATCAGGTGGAACAAAAACGCAGTAGTGCTTGGGTGAAGATTTTAAACAGTTTGAGGTCTGTGGCCATTATGACTCTGGGTCTTCTAAGAAAATAAACGAGCTACTTAGAGTTGGGCTTCTTTTTTGTAGTAACTCGTGCTGAGGGCATCATAAATGCAAAAGACTCTGTGTACTCCAAATTAGCCCCGATTTCCTTGGAGTGGAGAGGAGTGGCAGGGTCGTGTCCTGTTTGGATCTTGGCTGTGGTCGTAGAATCTTGGAGCAGACTGGCCTGCAGTGTAGACTGGTAATTACAGTGTGAATTACTGGTTACATATTCAGTGTAATTGGCTGAGTAATATAATTTTAGAAAATAAACTCCTTATCAGTATTGATTGCGTTGTGGCAGTTCCTGTCTTGGTCTCATCTCTCTGTCTTTTCCATTGGTTTTCCCATGATCCTTGGTTGTTTTTAATTGAAATACATATTCTGACCAAAAATACGTCTTCTAAGGTACTAAGTTACCTCTTAACATTTCAGGTCACATATTCTACATTTACTTTCAATTAAACCTTTGGAAACCAGTGATATATATGTTGATGTTGAGAAATCCATGAGCGTGCCTGGTATGTGCAGGGAATTTTTAAAAGATGAATTTTTTAATACATTACAGACAAGCATCCCTAACTTCCTGCTTGCAAATTCTCCTTTATCAATATTAATGGCCACAAATGCAAACTGTGTAAGGCCCAAGTGTGGATCACACACAGCATTATGTAGTCTGTGAGCTCTTCAGGTTTGGGTTTATATATATGTTTCCAGAAGAACAATTTAATGCAAGGCCTGCTTTGTGATGTATGGAGTTATTTATGGTATATCTTCGTTAGTTTATAATCTTATATTTTGTTTAATTTCAGGATGCTTGTGAAAATTTGTGATAGTATATTGTGTCTTTTTATTAGGTAGCAAAAGGAAAACAATAAGAAGGCAGCCAGAAAACTCTAAAAACAACCCCTTGGCATATTAAAAAAGAAGCCTGTGACTCTCCCAGCTTGGTGCATGGTTTTTCTCATTAAAAAAAGAGAAGGATTATGCCTCTTTATGTTTTATCTCAGTTTACATTTTCTAGAGGTGGTTGAGCTGGTAACACCTGTAACCTCACATGGTGCAGCATTAAAAAAAATATTTTGCTTTCAGATTTTTTTTTTACAAAAACAAAATCCCGCTTTCTTGTCTTTTTCACGTATACACATTGACTCTTTTTGACTTTTGAGGACGAATTTCCTTTCGAGCAGATGTGGCAAGATGATTTCCTTTGACGTCCGGGCGAGCAAATGGCTCTGGGGGTCGTTTCTTGCTGAGGCAGAGCTGCTGGCAAGGCCTGGTGCTGAGTCAGTGACCTCTCCTCCCTGTTCTCCCACCCACCCTCTCTCTGGTCCCGTGTCAAACCCCTGAGCTGGGTGAAAAACAACTTTTTATTTTGTGGAGTTTGTTTCTCGCTGGATCAATCAACTGAACCTGACATGAGGGTGGCAGGAGGAGGATGCAGGGGTGGGAAATAGTGGTTGCCCTGTCCTTCCTGGCAGCCCTGAGCTCTGAGTGGTTGATGCCAGCTGGGAACTCGTGTCTGGAGCGTTGCACAAAGCCTTAGGATGGCACCTCACGGGGGACATGGTTTGTTTATGTTTAGTCCTACACAAATACAGTCTTCCAGCCTTTGTTATAACCCTTGTGATCAGCCCCATCAGTAATTTCAGGGTGTCTTGCTCTTTGTTTCCAATGTGATAAATATGTGCCAACCTCTAGGAATTCTTCCAGCATCCGTAGGACGTGCCCAAGCTCTGTGGTGACACAGGACATGGTGACATTACCAGTAAGGCCTGGGGGAGGTTTCCACACCACCAGTGGGAGCAGAACTGAGCCTGCTGCTTGGTTGACTCTTGTTCTTGGTGTCTTCATCCAAAACAATGCCCCATATGAGCTACTGTGAAGAAACTTAACCCATCCCAGTCCAAACCAGCCCAGAATGACACGTTCATTTGAACTTGAAGGTGGAGAAGGTGCTCACTGGAGGTAAATTAGCATTTGGAGCTCACTGCACCTGCAAATATTTGATCCAGTGAACTGGACCATTCGTCTCTGGTTTATTTTCCTACTGGGTTTTATGAGCTTTGAAAAATCAAATTCTAGTTATGTCACTTAGAATGATTCCAGCCCCATTATTGTGTTGGGGCTGAAATGTAGTTGTTTGGTTTACATTCATTTAAAAAGTAATTAATTTAAATACAAACTCTACATTAATTAGAGGAGGTAGTAGCTTGTTTTGTGTACTTAGGAAGGGAGGAACTGAGAATTTAGAGCCCAGCCTTGGAATTGTCCCATATAATAGAGTTCCTTGAGGTTCTACTTCAGCAGTGTGGGAGGAAAGGATCTAGTTTAATGATGAGAATGCTGGAAACACTGGAGAGAAATTTAGGGTGGAATTGGCTGTGGGATTCTGATGGAGAGCAGAAGTTAAAGTTACTTTAGTGGGTTGAGAATAAAAACACTGTATGTTCTGGGTGCTGTGGCAATGGGATGGTGGAGTTTCAGCTCCTCAGGAGGAGAAATATTGGAATAATCTGAGTTCCCTGAGCACTCTGGATTTCTTCCTGGCCAGCACTTATTCCATATCTTTCCAAAATTTGTCAAATAACAGAATTTATGCTGTGGTGTGAGAAGCTCCATCTCGGGGAAAAAAAAAAACCCTCTGGAAGAGAACATTAATTAGTAATGATAAAACATAAAAAGTACCTTGTGCTTATTTGACTCAAGTTTGGGTTTGTGCCACGTTGCGTCATTGTTTGATTTCAAAGGAATCATTACTTATTCATGGCTTTTATAAAATGTGTGTAATGGTTGGGTTTGTGTGCCTTCTGCACAAAGCAAACCTTGCTCTTAAGTTTTGCTTCCTCAGTCATTTTTATGATATTTTATAAGGTTTTTTCCTGCTCGGAGCGAAGGGCTTATTTACTAAAAACGTTGCTTTTTTTTGGAATTTAAAATTTGAGTGGCTTTTTTTTTTTTTCCTCTTCCACCAAACCCGCTGCTTTGCAAAGGTGAGAGTTATTCAGAGTCATATCAAGTTTAACCCGAGGTAGGAATCCTTCAGAGCTGATCTGACAGAGGCACACGTAGATTCTTGAGGAACACGCCGGATCCCGGTGAGTTCACGTTACTATTCCTGCACGGACAGGTCTCCACACGCCGGATCCGGGGCCCTGGTGCTGCTCAGGAACGATGCTGGGTGAGCTGATGGCAGGGAAGTAATCTGGGAGAGGGGTGTTCTCTCCTGAACTGGCAGCGCTGATGAAGGCAGCGATGAATCACGCGTGTTGACATTTCAGCTCTCACCCGGTATTTGTTATTTATTTGTCCTTTATGAAAAGAACATATTGGTGACTGAAGGAGCATCTTCCCCAGCAGGCTGGGAGCTCTGCAGGGCGAGGGCTGGGCTGGCTGTCAGCTTGGCTGTTTGCTTTGTTGTTAGAGATCTTTCATACTCATCCTTTCGGAGTCTTGGAGCGACTTGTTGCTCGTTAGTCGTTGGCTCGTCCTTAACGAGGCAGAACGGAGTGGTGTGTCCCGAGTGGAGGTCCCGGGGTGGATGAATGACCCTTTCTTGCACCACAAGCAGTGCCATTCACGGTACCCCGTTGCACAGAAGTTCCTCAGGAGTCATCTGATGAGCGTTTGTGGCCCTGTCGTGCCGATCAAAGCGCAGCGGGCTCAAAGCTGGGTTTGTTCCTCGCCGAGCTGGGAGGGGGTGCAAATACCAAATGTGTGGCTGCCCTTCTCCCGGCCTTCCCAGAGCCTGGGAGGATGGAGACGAGCTTTTTTACTGCTCTTTCCTACAGTTTCTTTTTAATCTGTCAATATATAACAATTTCTTGTAGAATCGGTTGCATGGGGGACAGCAGAGATCTGCTCGTCACCAGGAGTTATTTATCTTTACATCCAATTTTCTATTTGTTCTGTTTTGGTTTTTTGTGGTTTTTTTTTTGCCATTGGGACAGCTCACTTGGTTTTCAGAGCTCAGTGACACTTTGCTGAGTGTGAAATTACAGATTTTCAGTCTGTAATACTTAAAACCTGAAGCTTGTGTCACATCACTGCTGAAATTCAGCTGAATAGTTGAGCTGCATCTTCCACCCTATTCCCTAGGGAATGTTTTTAAGATTAACATACAGAATAGCTTGAGTTGAGGTAAAATTCCCAAGTGACAGTGAATAGGGTAAATGCCTTGTTTTTTGCCAGGTTCTTCACTTTATTGGTGAATATTTAATTGTCTTATTTTTACTTACATCAGCTTTAATTGCTAATTATGGTTGAATTGTAGTGATCTCAAATTTGAGATTTTTAATGATCTCATTAATGAAAGAAGTATTTTGGGTGGGTGAATCCTTATTTGCAATACAAGTCACACTGGGAATTTGTTATTAATAGGGTGGATGAGAAAAGAGATGGTTAATTTGTGTTTTAGGGTAGGGGAGCTTCTTGTTACTTATGTACTTTTAAATATTTTGGGTGTTTATTTCCTTTTTCCTTTCATGCCTCTATGATTTCCAGGGCAGGTACAATAATATTTTGGTAGATTGCTGCTATTTTTCTGTATTCAGGTTATTTAAGCAAAATGCTTTTATAAAGCAGTCAGGAGGAAAAACCTCTGCTGCAATTTGTATTTTTGAGATGCCTTAACGAGCGAGGCTCGGATATGGGTGGGAATGTTTCCCTCCTGTTTTGTGTGTTCTTTTTTCAGCTGTCTGTCTTAAAAATTGGTGTTTCCTACATAGTTTGGGGGAGCAACTTGATGAACACATATGAAACAGAGAAACCAGCAGTGCATATGAAAAATACCAAAATTAAAGACGATTTAAAATATCCTTCAGAATGAGAGTTTGAATATTTATAGTGGTGGTGGTGGTTCAAAACTTTAACTGATGCTCTTGAAAGTGCTTTAATATCCTTAAGCTGGAAACAATTGTGGTCTCTCTTGTCCCTGCCAGTCACCTTGTTGATAATCTGAATTTCCTTCAGTGCAGGTGAATTTTCCACCTTTGAATTGTGGAGTGTGGAGCTGATTGAGCTGAATCCCGTGGTCAGTGTTTTTAACAGTTGGCTTAAATATTAGTGATAATATCAATGTTGTATTGATTGCTCTGATGCCAGTGGCTGCTTCTGTCTCACTTTATGAAACGTTATTTCCAGTGAAGTAAATTAAAAATACAAGGAAAACTGGGAGAAGGCACTGAATCGAGTCCTGTTTCTGTGTGTGGAAGTATAAATGTTGGAGGATTTAGATTCTCTCTGCAGCTAAATGGAAACTGGTGTATTTTGTTTATTATTTTAGGGAAACAAAACAAAACAAGGCTCAGCTTTTGTTGCTCTTTGAGGAAGTTTTTTACCTGTCTGTGCCATCCCCAAGCTGGTGATTCCCACTGGCAGCTCCTGGTCTCTCAGCTGTGCTGAACCAGGTGTCTGGGTGGAAGGTGGAAAGAATAATCCCATTTTCCTCTGGTTATTCCTGGTGTTCTTGCCCTGCAGTGAGTCCCTGGTGGAGCTGAGCAGTTCACTGCAGTTCCCAGGCCTGGTTGGTCCCTCCAGGCTGGGGCAGCAGATTCTGGTGATGCCTTTTTCCATCAGTAAAAATGAGCTGCTGCCATTTGCTCTTCTGGGGTTGGTTCTCATAAATTTGGCACTTTTAGCGAGGAAATATAAGAACTGTGCAGCCAGAGTGCCCTGAACAATGAAATGTGTATATTCCTGTGGTTGGTCCTTCTATTTACATCTTTAATAAGAGCTGATTTTCCCTTTTTGCCTTATCTCCCATTCTCTCCCGTGGGATTATTCTCTGTCTAGAAACTCTTTTTGATAGTAGGATGCCCTTAATGTTCCAGATAACGATGTGAAGAGGCTCAGGAACGAGAAGATAAAGGTACAAAGCGCTTTTGTAGAAATGAATTCTATGTTTTTAATGCTGAGAAATGGCAGCTGGGAGTTCCCCAGGACTGGGGGATGCCAGAGTGGGACTTGGAATTGCTCTAAAAAGTGATGTCCTTTCAGGCCTAAGCCCCCTGTGCCACTCCTGCTTCTCCAGGCTCCTTTAGGGTGCCCACATTCCTGGTTCTGTGGCTCTGCTCAGTGCCTGGGGCAGGTCTGGGAGCAGGAGGGGTGGCTGAGCAGATAATTGGGATGAGCTTAACAAGGCTGCTCCTGCAAGTGCTGCCTGGGAAAGTCTTCAGCAGAGGACAGATAAAGTGGGCAAACAGATAAACAACTTTGCATCCTTCAGAGATTTCATGGAACAGAACATGGAGTGGTTCTGAGAGAGGGAAAACTGAAGTAAAATAGTGTGGGGATGGATTTTAGAAATCTGTGGTGCTTGAAGAAGAGAGCCAAAAGTGTGTGTGTGTGTGTGTGTGACTTTTATGAGAGTTGTTAAACTGAGCCTGGGGAGGGGTGCAAATGGATATTGGGATCTGAATGGTCCAAATCAATGCTTGCCTGCAGGTTTTGTTGTCCTACCCCAGCGTGCAGCCCGTGGTGTTCTTCATGTGATTTTATTTCTAAGGGCATTTGCAAAATGATCTGGGTTCAGGCAGGTCTTCTCTAAGTGTAGCTGTGTGTTGCTTAATCTCTTATTTTCTGCAGTTGCTTAAGTTGGGGGTCTAATGCTGTTTATCTTTCCTAGCAGCTTTTGCAGTTCTGAGTAATCTTAGCTTAATAGATAATTAATATTTTATGAAGGGACAAATCTCCAGTTTGCTTGTTTAACAGGGATTTTTTCCCTCTTATTCACATAATTTTCTTATTTAATTTTCAGTGTAAGATTCGATTAGAGGCCCCTGACTCAGTCTCCTGCTGCTCCACGCAGTTTTTCGTGTGATAAGCTCAGCTTCACAGTCAGAACATTTGTGTTGGATCAAAATCTTTGAGAGCAGCTTTCCACTTCCAGCAACCTTTGGTTCCTACCAAGCCATCCCTTGGTGTTTTGCCTTCAGGATTGGGGATTTAGTGTAACAGGCACCACAAAAAAAGGGAATATTGTTCTTTGAAGGCTTTAAGCTGTCATGGAGCTACATGTGCCTCCCCTCTTTCTCTTCAGGCTGGTAATATCATCTATATCTTGATTTTAAAATCCCAAGAAGCTGCAATGCTGACAGCAGGCAGAGCTGCTCCACCTCCTCAGCAGAGGTGGAAGGGACCATCTGGCACTATGTGGGTAGCAGTTATCCCAAAAAGTAATAACAGTGGGAGTTCTTGCCAGTTACAAGTTGTGATCACAGGCCAAATGGTGTCCTTCTAAATCAGTGTTACGTTTCCAAAGGCAAAGGAGACGCAAGGGTTTATTTTTGCCAACTTGAGAAGTATTTTCAGTCACAGGGGGGGCTCTGCCGAGGGTTTTGGTCGCTGGCATTTGAGTGAAAGTGTGAGGGGAGTAAGTCAGGGGAGTATGGGCTGTGATGCTGCTAGACCAGCTCCCGGGCTCTAAAAAAAGGTGGCTTTTTTTGGGATTACGTAAACCTCAACTCTGGTTAGTCCATGGAACTGAGGAATGGTTTTAAAAGGCTGTATAATGCAGTGCTCTGTTGATTTGGTTCAGGCTTTGCCCAGTGGGAACTGAAAGATCTCAGTTCTACATCTTTGGCACTGCTAACCAGGCTTGAACAAGCTGCTGCTGTAAAACGGTGGGAAAAACGTTGTAACGAGGTGAAAAATTCCCTGTTCCCCTTTGCCCTGGTGGCCCGTGGTATTTTTTTTGTGTGAGAAGTTGGATGTGGAACGTTCAGAAGTGCTGTTCAGTGGATGCAGAGCTGCTTAACAGGTTGCTTAGTAACCTGGATGGAGGAATTGAGTGTGCTGGTGAAACCTGTGGATGGCAGGGATGGGAAGGAAGGACTGGATTCAAACGGATCTTGACAAATGGGAAGCTTAGAATATGAACAAGCTGATATCTCAGAGTTTATTCTGAATAAAAATGGGCAGCAGGACGAATGCAGAAAACCAGGAGCGACACAAAGTGCAGTGAAACAGCTGAAGTGACAATTGAGAAGCGTTATTTGTGAGCACACAGAGCAGGGGGGATGAAGAGGGGAACTGTGAATCTGTGACTGTGTTCAGACCCGGGTTCTTGCTGCCCAGCCCCTGACAACACTATGTATCAGTGTGGAGAAAATTCCTGCACAGCCACAGATAAGTTTTCAAAGAGGGCTTTTGTTGGCCTTTATCAGGTTGTCTGGGTAGATGATGTAGCTGCTCTCGTGTACATTGTCTTTGCACGGGGCCTTTGCCAGGATCTTCCCACCCCCAGCACAGCTGTAGCTGCAGGAATCCTCATAAAACATCTGAGCTTTGCTTCAGACTCTGATTTTTTTTTTTTTTCACTGCTTCTGCCTCTTGTAAATGTCCAGAAGCCACTGGACCAAATCTAGTCAATACAGACTCTGTCCAGGCTTCCTGAATGCATCCACAGTCCTTTTACTGAGCCAGTTTTCCATGTTGTGCTACTGGAGTTTGGATCTTTGGGAACAGAGATCAGTGTTGAAATAGATGGGTACATGTGCAAATTTTTAAAGTGAATTAGCAAATGTTGTTAAATAAGTGCCTGAATGTGGTTGTTTAATCTGTTTACCAAACTATTTCTGTTTAGACATACAATTTAAGTCAGACAGGTATGAAGGAACTGTTTTGGAATGGTCACCTAAATCAGATAGTTTTTGTGACAAATTTAAGCACTTGGGTAAACCAAATCCATGATATAATTTTTAGCTGTCTGATGTAACTGTGTGTCCTTCGTGTTCCCTGATGTTTCTTGGTAACAATTAAAATTCTGCGTTAAGAAATCTATTATGATGAACTTCAAACTCCTGCATTGCTTTTGTGCTCACAGCCAGGCAGTTTTGCAGTTGGAAAAGCAGATCAGGCCCTACAAGGGGCTGTCACCTCTACTGGTGTTTTTAGGTGTCGTGGGCTTGGCTGGGGTGAAACCACAACACGTGTGTTTTTATGTAGTCAGGGTTTTTTTGACCCCAGCACAACCAATGCTGCAGATCAACATTCTTCACAAATGGAGGCGAATCAAAAAAACCTCTCCCAGTTTGGGTAAAACCATCTTTAAAGGCAGATTGGATCATATGACATCAGCTTATTTAGCTGTTCATCTTCAGCAGGAAACTCAGCAGCTGTCCAAACCTTCCAAGGGACGAGTCTTTCCGTACCATGTTTTCCACGTGTGTGCCCCGGGCTGGTTTTCCTCAGCTAAAGAGTAATAAAGTGTGCAGAGTAATCTTGTGGTGTGCAGATTAATCACCCCTTTAGCTCTGGGTGTAGTGTGTGGGGCTTTACCCTTCTCACATGTCACATGTGCCACCTGTGTTCCCGCATCCGACGCCTGGAATCTGCACTCGCAGAATTCGGGCGGCTCAAACCTCTCCTTGTCCCCCGGCTGTGCTGCAAATCCCCGGATTTATGGCTGGGGGCAGTTTGCTCACAGTCTAGACACTTGTGCTGAACTTGTGTGTGAAGCCAGTGCTGCCTGCTCGCATTCAAGAAGTGTCTTTTCTGTATTGTATTAAGAGCTTATCCAGATGCTCCGAGCTGGGAGCGCAGGAAGTCTGCTGGCAGCAGGCCTGCTAGTCCATATTCCCAGCTCAGGCTCTTTGTGGATAGTCAGGAAGAAAAAAAAAACAACAAAAAAAACCCCAGCATAAAGCGTGACAAGTTGTTGACTGCCTGATTCCTAGATAAGTTTCGCAAGAAAATTGGAATAAATATTAATGTTGTGTGTAAGAGGCGATGCCACGTGAGGGGCTGTGGTGTGAGCTGCAGGATGTGATTGAGGGTGAGATGGAGCAGGGTGGTTTGGGGGAGAACAGTCTCCACTTGAGCCTCTGGCACCCTGGTTTAGGAGCAAAAATAATGGCTGTTAGCTGGAACAGAGCAGAATGCCTCGAAAAACTGTCTATATGTTTCATTTTGATGATAAATGTCCTCTATCCTTTATAATTTATCATCAGAAAGAGCATGTGATTTTTGCAATTAATTTAGATCAAGTGCTATTTTAGATATGTTGTCCTATTTTAGAACTTTATAGGTGCAGTGCATAATGTGTTGTATAAAGGTTCTCACTTTTTTTTACCTCCCAGACATCTTTCTCAGAGAAAACATTCATTTTGATTCCACATCCATGGTCGTACATAGAGACTGTTCATTCTCTATAGGAGACAAACCCCAAAATCTCCTTGAAATTGTAGCTAACAAAGCCATGGCTGTAAAAAAAGCACTTGTTTCCTCACTGTCAAGGCTGGTTTTGGTTGTGGGATTTCCCAAACCTGGGCTGAGCTTCCGAATGGTTTCAGTTTTCGGAGAGTTTTTATTCTGTGCCACCACCATAACATGGAAAACTGAGCTGAAATTTGTTCACTTGTCTGCATTTTCTTTTTTCTTGCTAATGGAGCTGGTTTGCAACATTTTATTTGGGTGCTTTCATAAATAAAAGTGCTATAACTTAGCACTAATTAAGCATTGACTAAAGTAATCAAAAACAACATCCCCCATTTCACGAACAACAACAAAGAGAATAAATTCTGGAGCCTTTTCTAACTCAGTGTGGCTCCATCACTTCAGTGGATAATAGATGTGACTAAACCAAGCTTGGAAGAGTTTAAAAACTTAAGCCCCTAGTAACATATATAATATTATGGATAAAATAATCTTGGACACAACTTGGTGGTGCTGGGGCAGAAATAGCTCTGTGTTTGATGTAGTCTGTGTACATTAAGGCAAATAGCATCGTTCTCAAGTGTTCTGGAGGGCCTGTGTAGGAAGGAAAGTTCAGTGTCAGCCTGGAATTATTTTGGATAATTCAAAGGAACTACATAATTGTTATGTAGGAGGCTTTTTTTTTGTATTTTTAAGATGCTCTGTAGCACCTCATTAAATATAACTGAAAAAGAGCCCAGCAGAAAGCACTGTGTGTCCTTGCTCCCTCTTGGAAAAGCCTGAGTTTCCAGTCCTGGTGTCGAGTTGTTGTGTCTGAAGTGCTTGAATAATTGGAGTCGATCTGATTTTATTATTTTATTTTTTTTTGATAAAACACAAATAGGAAATGATTATTGAAAGTATAAATGCTTCATAAAATTGAATTTTTGTTATCTTCTTCCAAATAAGAAACCACTTAAAATATTAATCACTTGGCTTACATGTTTGCTGTGCCTAATTTGATGGAAAGCTGCAATATTTACAGCTGGCTGCTTTTTAGATAAAGGAAAGCCATATTCAGATTTCATGTTGTGTTAGTTGTATTCCTCTGTGAATTCCGGGTTTTCCTTTGGGAGATGGGTTTTATCCACGTGCAGCTTGCTAGCAGGGTTTTGCTAAATAACACTTGGAAATCCTGTGGGCAAAAATGTGAAATAATGTGGAAATATTGTGAGAAAGCTCGAGAGAGAACCTGATATTTTTTTGGAGTGTGTGTTGTTTCCCTCCCAAAGTTGTGTTTGTTGATGTAGATATCAGAGGAGGAGCTTTGCTTTTTGCATATTACTCATTAGAGGAACATCAGGTTGGTTTTCCTTCCTTTATTTGTGCTCTTCCTCCTCCCTCCCCCTTCTCATCCTGCCGTTGTTTTATCTCTGAGTTGGAGGAGCAGGGCCAGGGGTTGAGCTCTGGTCCCTCAGGTGGTGCAGCAGAGCCTTGGCTGGGACCTGCTGCACAAACCCCACTGATCTCCCTCCTTACACCTGCTGGGGTCTCCTAAAATCCAACCTTTCCCATGAATTCTGCCAGCTCTCCGTGCTTGGGGGATTTCCATCCTTCTGCTGGTGTGCAGGGGGAAGGATTTCAGTAAATGACCACACACCCAGACACTGCTCCCCGCTCTCCCATCGCCGCGCAAAAAGCTTCCCGTGACCTTTTAAATCATTAAAACCAGGCAAAAGCAGCCGGGGAAAAATGTTTCTACCCGGTCTCCTGATAATTAAATAGATGTGACAATTAACTAAGTGTATGGGAAGTGATTTTTCTTCCAGGGGAGCACCAGTCTGGGCTGGTGGGCAGGACTGGGAGGCCCCGAGTGGTGGGTTTGGTGTTTGTGGTGTCACCCTCAAAAGGTCTTTGGGGTGAGCAAATCTGTGCTGCTTGTCCTTCATCCTGGGAGCTCCCCCAGAAAAAATTGGCATCCCCTTTTGTGGTGGTTTTGAGACCCCCAAAAATCCAATTGCCAAGTCCAAGCCCTCCCTCCCACAACTCACCCCAGTGTCAGAGGGGTTTTCCAGACACAAGACTCAATATGGGGGGAAGGGAATTATATTACAATTACTACACAAATAAATGTAATATAAGTGTAAATATATTTATATATATCGCTTTAGCTGCCTCTCATTTAGGTTCTCTTGTTTTTTTTTTCTCTTCTCCCTTGGTTTTGGGGGGGGAGAGCTCTTGTGGTGAGGTTTGGAGACTTGGCAGGGAGCTACCTTCAAACCACCTCACCTTTCCAGAGGGGTTTATTTTCTGGGAGCTCTGACTTTTTCTCTGTGTCTTTCAGTAAGCTGAAAAATCCTTTTTTTAGGATGATGATGTCCCCCTTTTTCCAGCATCCCTGGATCCCCTTCCATCATGTTTGTCATGATGACCCTGCATCTATATGAGAGGGGTCAACACTCATTTTCTCCTCCCTTGCTGTGAGTTGCAGGTCTGTAAATACCAGGGTTTGTGTCTCTCAGAACTGTCTCGTGCATCCTGAGGGTGAAGGAAGACGAGAAAATAAATGATTGCAGGAGAAGTCAATTAGCGAAGGTGGAATTGAGAGGGAGAACAGCAACAAGATGTTTCTGAATTTGTAAATGTGCTTCCTGAATAGATAATTGCATGTAAATAAGTATGCAGATAGGCTGGTGGGAAGAGCAACTGAAAAGTGGGGAACTTTAATAATAATGTGTTTTGAAAAGCTCGTGTGATAAAGGCTCCCGGTCTCCTACTGGGCAGGTTGGAGAGAACAAAAGCTTATCTGAGGATTAACAGTGACTTGGTTGAGTGATTTAAAAGTCAAACAGGATTTTGACACACTTATACCTGTGCTCCAAATGCCAGTCAGCATGTTCTGAAAACAGAACAGATCCCTGCACTTGCCCAGTGATGGATGAATGTGCAGCTGCTGCTTCTCCTCGAGTGCATCCATGTGGCCTTTCCACGGCAGCTTGGACTACAAATGTTTAAGATAATTATATTTTAACGTGCAAAGAAACAGGAGGATGAGAATTTTAAATATTATTTGGGGTTATTTTCCCCAGAATTTGTGTCAGCATTATGTGTGTGGGGCAGTGGGTGTGTTACTGTGCTGCTGGGACTGAGCTGAGCTGGAAGGAAAGGAGTTGTGTGCTGGGTGAAATTTGGAGTTGTGTGTGCTGGGTGAAATTTGGAGTTGTGTGTGCTGGGTGAAATTTGGAGTTGTGTGTGCTGGGTGGAATTTGGAGTTGTGTGTTGGGTGGAATTTGGAGTTGTGTGTGTTGGGTGAAATTTGGAGTTGTGTGTTGGGTCGAATTTGGAGTTGTGTGTTGGGTCGAATTTGGAGTTGTGTGTTGGGTGAAATTTGGAGTTGTGTGCTGGGTGAAATTTGGAGTTGTGTGCTGGGTGAAATTTGGAGTTGTGTGCTGGGTGAAATTGGGAGTTGTGTGTGCTGGGTGAAATTGGGAGTTGTGTGTTGGGTGGAATTTGGAGTTGTGTGTTGGGTGGAATTTGGAGTTGTGTGCTGGGTGAAATTGGGAGTTGTGTGTTGGGTGGAATTGGGAGTTGTGTGCTGGGTGAAATTGGGAGTTGTGTGTGCTGGGTGAAATTGGGAGTTGTGTGTGCTGGGTGAAATTGGGAGTTGTGTGTGCTGGGTGAAATTGGGAGTTGTGTGTTGGGTGGAATTTGGAGTTGTGTGTTGGGTGGAATTTGGAGTTGTTGTGTGCTGGGTGAAATTTGGAGTTGTTGTGTGCTGGGTGAAATTTGGAGTTGTTGTGTGCTGGGTGAAATTTGGAGTTGTGTGCTGGGGGAAATTTGGAGTTGTGTGCTGGGGGAAATTTGGAGTTGTGTGCTGGGGGAAATTTGGAGTTGTGTGCTGGGTGGAATTTGGAGTTGTGTGCTGGGGGAAATTTGGAGTTGTGTGTGCTGGGGGAAATTTGGAGTTGTGTGTGCTGGGGGAAATTTGGAGTTGTGTGTGCTGGGGGAAATTTGGAGTTGTGTGTGCTGGGGGAAATTTGGAGTTGTGTGTGTTGGGTGGAATTTGGAGTTGTGTGTGCTGGGGGAAATTTGGAGTTGTGTGCTGGGGGAAATTTGGAGTTGTGTGCTGGGTGGAATTTGGAGTTGTGTGTTTGATTCAGAGGAAAATTGCCTGATATTACAGATGCATTTCTTTTATCTGCAAGGCAGGGGCTTGAGACTGAACTGGAATGATAATCAGCATTATTTTTCTAGATGCCCTGGGAGTAAAGATTCTATAGGTCACCTTTTGCTCTGAGCAGCATCTTCTCCGTGGATTTTCAGTGGATTTTCACATCTGTAATTATTAGCTCAGTATTTGGAAGCTGGGAAATCTTCCTGACTTTTTCCCCCCCCAACTTCTGAATTTCCCCTAATGTTTATGTATATCTGTGTTAAGATTTTTGGGGACTTGGTGTCGAGTTGATTGCAAACTTTAATAGAGAATTTTACATTCCTCTTTTTTTTCTAGCCATTGGATGTACTCACTTTTAAAAAATCTTCTCTGTGTGTATGTATTTATAGCCATAATTTATATTCCACTGGAATATAAATGTAAAATGGAGCAAGGGCACATTGGGAGAGGACTAAGTAGCATTTCTTAGCTGGCACTGTGGAAAGGAGTAAATTACTCTTCAATATTAGACATTAATCTGTCTAATTGCTGCCTGAGTTTTCTACAGATGTTTCAGAGTGAGCTAATAAAATGTGCCCTGACACAAATGTTTTTATACAAACAAATATAATTGAGAGTTAGAGAGAAGGGGTGTTGCTAATAATATTGAAATTCATTCCTTATCTTCCTCTCTTTTAATTACTTCAGGGGTGTAGTTATTTTAATTTGGCTTACATAAATGAAGCTAAGTGTTCAACTTTACTGCCAGGATAGAGTGAGTGCTCAAAGCACGTGGAGTTTGGAGCAAAAACAGCCCGTGAAGGATTTTTTTTCCTGAACCTGCTGACAGATCTTATTTATTAATTGTTGCAATAGAGTCATATAATATTAATTTTGTCACAGTAATAACTTTCTGGGAGGATTTCAAGTTAGGGATCTAATTCTGTACTGTCAAGTGACCCAGAATTAACACTGAATCTGGATTATATTTTTGCATATTGATGCATTATTCAAACCTATTCAGGGAAAGTGTAATTCTGGGTATAGTTCATAGGTGGTATCCTGTGAACCAGGTCTGCACAAATTAGACAGGAGCAGAAATTCAAAAGTTTGTTTTTTCTGTAGGTGTTGGTGCTGTGGCAGAGCTGCTGTATAAAAGAATCACTTCTTTTATAAAAATAACTATTTTTATTACATTAATATTATCTTAAACAATTTTTTTATTAAGAATCACTTGGGCAGAGATAATATTCCAATCCTCTGTAGCAGTTCCTCTGTCTCCATCCCTGTGCTGTTCCAAGGAATCCAGTGGAATCCAACTCCAAGGAATCCAGTGGAATCCAACTCCTGGATCAGTGTTCAGAGCTGGACCCTTTCCCAGCTTACCTTAGGCATGACTGGAACATCAAACATCTTGTATTACTCTTCTAAAGATGATATTCCCCATTAAAAACGTGTTTGGGGTAGGATTGCTGTCCTGGAGTGGTGACAAAGTGCAGCTGCAGATGGATGGAGATGGTTTCCTGCAGATTCCAACAGTTCAGTTGTGTGTGAAGGGAAAGTGGCACCTTTAAAAACCTTTAAAAACAGAAAGTGTGAGGAATGTGTTGCAGTCCAGCAGTAACTGCTCTGAACTGAACAGGCTGGTGCAGTCTGGAGGAAAGATGCTCTCACATGAAAGAAACTGTGGTTTAAAGCTCCCAGTGTGTCCCACTGGAGCCTTTTAGAGCTGTTTTAAATGGTGCTTTTCCCACCCAGATCATGTCTGTGGGGAGGGGTTTGGAGGGGGGTCGTGGAAGAGGCTGGAATGGTGCTGGGATGGTGTTTTATCCAGGTCTCAGGGAGCATCTCATTTCCATGTTAATCTTCAGCATTTGGGATCTCCCAATAAGGAAATCACCACTGAGAGACAGCACAGAAAACATACCATATAACTGCAATCTGGATTAGAGAATATATCCTTGGACATATTCAAAGTAAGGCAACTGGAGGAAAAACAACATAAGAGATGAACAGACTGGGGCTGTTTCAGAGCAAACATCTCCATCCCTTCCCTTCCCTTCAGCTCAAGCACTGGTGAGATGGCAAACAATTATTGCCTGAGAAGGCAAAGCATGGCTGGAATAACAAGCAGCAGGTTTTGCTCCAAAATCGTTTTCTTTGCCCAGCCCATGCAAATTAACACATTAAAACCCACCCAGTTGTTCTCGGTTTTAAATTCAAGTGCAAACTACTGGTCAAAGTCTCGATCAGATTTTAATTAATCAGTGAGTAATAGGAGAATTAATCTTTGCAAATCCCACAAATGTCTCACTGTGTGATTTTCAACATGATGTAGGGTAGAGGAAGAAATTGAATTTGGGAAGGAGAGTTGGGAGAGGTTTTCCCAAGATTTGCAGCCATTCAGAAGCAACTTTAGCTTGGGCAGGGTTTGTGTCCTGGGACAGCCAGTGGGAGATGGCAGAGTCAGAGGAGGGCCCCAAAAATGTGGGATGGGTAGGGCTGAGGTCTTTCTGGTGTTTCTCTGTCATTTGAACAGGCCCAGAAGCCCACACTGGGGGGGTTGACATCATTATGTGCACCATTTGCACTGGTTTTATTTGGGTGTGGCTGTGATTTCCTGCCTGTCCTGTTCAATATTACCTTGTCCTTGCTGTGGGATTCCTGAGGAAGAATTTTTCTCTGTAAAGCTCTAAAGCTTGTAATAAGCCTTCAGCCTATATGATAGTTTGAGTAGTCCTGGACTGCAAAGGGAACTGAAATACCTGTGGTGGAGCATCAAAGCAGAGGTTTGGAGAGGAAGGGCAATTAAAAACGGGAAGAGGAATAAGGGCTGGAATGAAGCAGGAGCTGTGGTTGAGGAAGGTTGTTTCAATTGCCCTCCTATCTTATTTGTGTTTTTTTCTTTAGATAAAAAAGTTAATCTGAGTTTCCCATGACCATTGAATGGCAGAGAGGAAAACCCAGATGCTGAAATGTTGTTCCAAAATCCCCATCCCTGGAAGTGTCCAAGGCCAGGTTGGACAAGGCTTGGAGCAACCTGGGCTGGTGGAAGGTGAACCTGCCCATGGCAGGGGGTTGGATTGAGATGAGCTTTAAAGTCCCTTCCAACCCAAGCCAGTCTATAGTTTTATGATTCTAAAAGTAAGTGAAACTTAAAACTTTTTTTTTGTAGGTAAGTGCCATAATTTAAAAATCAAATGCCAGCTACCAATTGTGAATTTTTGATGTTGTTTTTACTCAGCCAGTAGTTACACATATAGGGATAGATTGACTGATCAGTTACTACTTTAAATTATAGTTTTTAAACTTTTTAAAAATGATTAATTACCTGGTTTGTTGCTCAATATCTATTTATATTGTGCATTTTTCTTTGCTGAGGACTGCTGTGGTGGAGTGGTATTTAGGAATATCCCTTGACCTGTACTTTAGCAATATTTTAGCCTGTGGAAATGTTTCATCTTTCCCCTTCAAATATGGAGTGAGCTCCAGAAAGCCTCTTTATTCTGCTACAAGTGGAATGATCCTTGCTTTCCTTGAGTAGCACAGGGGCTGCAGTGAACCCTCACTATTTGTGCCAGTGTATATTAGTGTATTAAAAGTAATTATTGCACATAAAGTGCAATGAGCAGAGTAACACTCATGAGCAGAGTAACCTCTTAACAGGAGGGACCTCAGTTTGACACTGAAGGTGTAATTTTAGGTTCAGTGTTGACTCAGTTGGGACTTTCTTATTTTTCCCTTTTTTTCCCTGCTCATTGTTGCTGTGTGAATCTCTCCTGAGAGGGGCTGGGAGAGCAGGGGAGGAAATAAACTTCCTATACCCGGAAAAGCAAAGGCAAACACAGGCTCTCAACCCTGCAGGGTGAGCTCACCGGGACAGGGAGGGCTTTTCTTTCTGCAGCCTTCATCTGTTACAATCTTAACTGCCCGGGCCCTGTAGAAGAGAGAGAAATGATTTTCAGTTGGCAGTTTTCCTGTGCTTTTCCTTATTGTTTTAATGGTTTCACCTGAAAGGAATTTTTGATGAGATCTGTATCAGTTGCTATGAAGGGGCATTGTAGTGGCTCAGTGGTTTGGTTAATGTAAAATGACTTGAACAAGAAATTTTCCTGGGAGACACTTTTATGCCTTTTCTGTCGTTTTGTGGAACTTTCAGTGCTTAATTGATTTAGAAAAAAATTGTGTTTTAAGTGAAACGTGGTGAGAGAGAGTTACCTTTTGGTTGGTTTTCTTTGAAAAAACATCAAATTGCTCACAACCCACCGGTGCCAGTGGGAATCTCATCTCCAGGGAGCTCTGGCAGTGCCCAGGGCAGTGTGTTGTCCCTCAAGGGTTGCTTTGTGATGTCCCCATTCCAGGTGGTGTTTGAGGCATGGCAGGCACCACCAAGGCTACACACTGTGTAAGGGAGGAGTATCTTGCTTGCTTTAGGAGTAAAGGAGAGAATACAGTGCTTTTACCAGGGGAGAATGAGGTTGTTGCTGAGGATCAGTGAAGGAGCTCAGTGTGAGTATCTCAATATCTCCTGATGGAGGCAGCTTTTAAACTTAATTGATTTTTTTAAATTTTTAAATGAAGACCTACGTTATCAAAATGATAACAGGGGGCTGAAATATCAGTTTTAATTAGCTGAGGTCCTAACACTTCACTGCTTTAACTTGACTTGAAAATGAGAAGTTGGTTGAATTCTGCAGCGCGGCCGTTGGGACAGCGGGTTCTGTGGGCAGGGTTTTGGGTGGAGAACAGGTGTTTTGGCTCTTTATATCTTCTGAAAGAAATGCATCAGTTCCTTCTGGGCAAATGGAAAATCATCCCAGCAAATGGAACCTGTTCAGTTGGCTCGTGGGTTCAGGAGGATGGAGTCACGTGGTGGTACCTCCGTATCCGTGTGTTGCTTCGCCCCGGGGTGAAGTCACCCTTTGTGCTGCTCAGATGGATAAATCCAGGAAGGGTGGGTTTTGTAGAGGGAATTCCTGCTTTCTGAGCCACGTGAAGTTTTGGAGGGGCCAGCAAATCCTGGAGGAGAGGACCCAGTTGACATAACCCACTTGGATTTTCGACGGTTTCATCCAAAGTTTTTCACCCAGAGACATTTTAGAAAAGTGAGTGGGCACAGCATGAGAGAGTCTTGTCACAACGAGGGATGGGCTAGGATGGAAATGAGGGGAGAAATAAATGCTCAGCTGTCACGGCAGAGGGATGTCACCTGGAGAATTTGGCACCAGGCCCTGTAGGATCCTGCTAATTAATGGGCTCAAACATGAAGAAGGCTGGAGGTGATGCAGACTTAGAGCAGTCAAACCAAGGGATGGCTGAAGAGTTGCAGAAGGGCCTTAAGTCTTTAATTACTGATTAATACCAGTGAATGAAATGCAACCTAGATAAATGGAAGTGCTGCATGTGCTGGAAAAACACATGCAAGTTATAGAAAATTATGGTTTTAAACTGTTACTGCTCAGTAGAGAATCTTGGGATTATGACTCGTAGAGCCATGGAAACATCAGCTCAGAGCTTGGCAGCTTTGAAATCTAAACAAAGCAAAGGAATCTCGGTGAGAAATGTTGGGGATTAATAGGCAAGAAGTAGTGAATAACTCAAAGCATCGTGGAGATTTGGGGAATGGCCACGTCCTGAAGGCTGTGAGGGTTGGTTGGCTCGTTTTCCAGAAGGAATTTTAGAGCTGGAGAATACTTAGAGCAGGAGAAGGTTGATCAGAGGTGTGGAATGACTTAGGTGGAAGAGGAGTGACGGAGTAGAGAGGAATTGTGGAGATGTGTTTTAAAACCAGAGTAAACAAAGTGCAAATTTGAGGTGAAATGTAGGCACACACCATGTGTATCTCTCAGAATGATGCAATGCACCCTTTAAATCACTGCTGAAAGTAAGGTTGTGCCACTTTTCTTGGTTTTTTTTTAGTATCTGTCTCCTGTTCTTGCCTTGGCTCCATTCCTGGGAGGTGCCCCTGAGCTGGGGAGCTGCTTCACTCGTGGGTTGAGGAGGGATTTGTTCTTGGGTCTTGTGATCTGGAAAGGTTAACGTGTTAAATGAACACATCACACAGCTGGGCACTGGGGATTGGGAATATTGCTTTAATAGCCAGGGCCCAAAAGCCAACAACAGAGTCCTTCCTCCTTCCCTGTGTGTGTTTATACAACATAAAAGCTCTCTGTGGTAGCTGAGGAAATATGCCTTTTTTTGGACTTGTGTTGAGACTGTTCTGAAGTGCTTTCTGCAGTATTGTTTGCATTATTTTGCTTTAAAAGCAGTAAACTTTGGAAAATGTGATATCCATACTCGGTTTAGATTTAAGATAATCCAGTCTAGCTACAGCACTGCGAACATTAAACCATTTTTCGTGTTTCAGACTCGTTCTTGTTAAAGAAAAAAGCCTTCCTGATATGGATGGTGATAGAGCCCCAGCAATTGCTGTATTTGCTGTAACACATCTTGATGTCAGAAATGTTTTCCTGCAGAATTCGCCTGAGGAAATTTTGAGACCATTGTTTCTTCACAGACATTGTTCCAGAGCGTAATAAAGGTGAATCAGAGATTTTGGCTTTGTGAGCTGGAGCCAGGGGTGAGACTGTGCTGCTGTTTAGGGCTAAGACTAAAGTGGGAATTTAACCAAAGCCCTGAATTCTTCCTGCTCTGGAATAAGAATTTGGGTGGAAGTGGGGTGTGTGTATTAGAGATGTGTGTGTAGATGTAGGATGCTGTGGAATGGGGAATTCTGCTCCACAAAGAGAATCTTTGCAGTCTTGGTAACACCTCTGTGCTGATCCTCCTTCCAGGGCATGAGTGATAAGAGTAATGTTGGAGTGATCTCAGAGTTAGTGATGCTGCCACAGGAGAAGGAAGATGTAAGTGAGGGTAAGATTTGGGTCTCCTTGCTCTCACCAGCAAATCTACCTGCTGGCTTCAGAGAGAAAAGGTGTGAGTGGGTGTGGGTTATTCCTTGACTGGTCCTCTCAGTTCAAGTATTCAGACACTCCAGGCTTCAGAAGAAGAGCAAACCAGGTTTTTTTGCTGTTCCTTGTTTTTTTTTTTTCCCTTGGTTGTGCACCCTCTTCAATGCCAAGAAGTGGATAGGATTTGGGATTTGCCTCAATGAATGAGGACATGAATTATTGTTGATTATACATAATATGCATCCTCTCCACCTCTAGGAGGCATTTAGATTTCCTCCATATGGCAGACTATACGTAGTAGTTAAAAAATCAGATTGTTTTTATAGTTATGCAACTTTGTGAAGAAATCTCACCCTTCACTGCCAGAGTTTTATTAAAGTTAAATGGGGGAGGGTGTGAAGGCTTTGTCTCAGAACCAAACCAAGGCTGCAGTATCAGTCTGCTGTGTTATCTTTAATTTTGATACACACTTTGTGATACTCCCTTGTCTCTGTCCATGAGTCATGGACAGAGCGCTTCCTGTCCCAAAATGAAGGATAGCACTGTCCCCAAGCATTCTGGGGCTGGAGTGACTCAGAAAAGCAGCAGAACTGCAGCATCACCAGCACCCACCTTCCCTGGTGTGAAACAGTGCAGGGACCACGCAGAGGAGGAGGCAGGAGGGATGTGGGAGACAGAGCACAGCAAGTTGCAGGGCAGGTTTCTCAAATGCTGCTGTCCCAGCTGCTGGGGGGACTGGAGCACACCTGAGCCACAGGCAATGCTCCTGAGCATTGTGTGCTGGTTTATTCTTGGGATAAGTTAAGAGGCTGCTTGGTGTTCAGCCAGCTCCTTAAGCTGTGGTGATGCAGTTTGCAGGAGTCACACTGAGAGCAACTCAGTCTGGGCTTTGGGAAGTGCCCAGCTCACTTTGCTTCTCTCCCTGTGAATGTTTCCTGCCTGTTACTGTTTTATCTCCTCGTGGCTCGAGTCCTTTATGGCCCCATAACAGTTTGCTTAAAGATTAGCTCGTTTTTCCAGCTAAAAGAATCTCACTGAGCTTTCAGCTCTCACTGCACAAAGCAACCACACTTCTTCTTCTTCTTCTTACCAGCACTGTAACTCTTCATATCTCCATTTTTCCTGCCCAGTGCAGGATGAAACCCCCCCTGCCTGTTGTTGGCTGAGGAGGACAGGATGGAATGGAGCTCGAGTGTCCAACACTGGATTCTTTTGAAGCCTGTGATGTGCTGTGATTTCGCTGCTCGTACAATGGCTTCATTTATAACTTGTAATTTAAACACATTGTCTGAAGTAGTCAGGCCTATATTAAATATCACTTACATACATCATAAAAGATAAAAGGTGTATAAATAAGCCCTTTCCTTCAAGTACTTATTCCTCTGTGTGTTCCCTTGTTGGAGGGTTTGAAGAAGTGACTTGAAGCGGAATATCCACTTCTGCCAAGTCCCAGTTTTCCTGCAAGGAATACTTTGCCAGCTATCAAATAAATGACAGTCAAATAAAACAAAGTCTCACTTAAATCCCCCTTTCTTTGCTGTGTTTCACTCTGAGATCTGGTCTGTAGTGTTAGCACACTGTTAACAACACAAAAAACTCTTGTTCTTTTTATTCTGAGTGTGGATTCGCAGATAAAAAATCCCTTGTTTTTTCTTTCTGTCTTCCCTCTGTTTCAACTCAAAGCCCAGGTTGTTTGTGGATGTTAAAACCTTCGTATTATTGATTTTGCTGAGCACAAGAAATGTTTGAGAAAGAACTGTGACTCCACAATATGTTTGATTGACTTTGTGTAGGGACACGTGCTTGTCCCTGAGAAACCCGTCAGTAGGATGTTACTTTTGTTTCATTCCACTGCAGATCATTCTGTCCTCTGGCAATATAAAACCAAATGAATTCAAATAAACCATTCAAGCTACTTGTAATATTTCTGTTAAAAACCCCCTCTCTCTCCTTTAAAGATTCCTTTCTCCCCCCTCCCATCCCGTTTCATTTTTCCAGGTTTTTTTCTCCATCTACACTTGCTTGTCTCTCCTGGTAATTGTTTTCATCTTCACATATTTCCACGTGGTGTATTTACAAAGGGGAAAGCAGGCTGGGAAGAAGGGTTGTGTTTGAGCACTTGCTGCAGTTTCTGAAGGAGCACAGAAAAGGTTTTGACGTTCTTTGAAATTGGGTTTGTTCCGTAGGAGCTGGTTAAGGAGTTTTGGAGTGGGTATTTTATATCCTTGGGGTTTATTTTATATCCTCAGGGGTTATTTTACATCCTCAGAGGCTTCTGAGCTAAAGGAGCAGCACAGTGGCAGCTACTGAGGTGCTTCCTGGGGTTGGGAGCAAGTTCCCTGTGCACGTGTCCTTCCAGACAAAAGTTAAATGAGACGAACTTGGGAAAATTGAGCCCAGTTCTGGCAGGAATTAAAAAAAACCAAACAAACCAAAAAGCAGATCAAACCCAAAAATAGAGCAGAGGGATGAGGGAATCTTTACCAGTCCGTTCTGGAGCCATCTCCAGCCAGGCCCTGCCTGTTCCCAGCTGCTTCCCAGCCTCCTTCCTTACCTGTCCGACACAGCAGTGATGGTGGGGTGTGGGCCCAGGGATGGAAATGTGAACCCTTGGGACAAAGCCACGATGCAAATGACACTCCTGAATCTTAGAAATTTCATCCTTCAATTTGTCAGAAGCCCAGGATGGCTTGGGTTGGAAGGAACCTGGAAGATCATCTACTTCCAACCCCTCCCGTGGGCAGGAACGCCTTCCAGGAGAGCAGCTTGGGTTGCAGATGTTTGAGCAGTGTTATTCTGTTCAGTTCTTGCTGAAATCCCTGGCAAAACTTGCAGCAGCATTGGGAAGGTGGGAATTGGCTTGGGATGTTCCAAAGGCCTGCTGTGTTTGATGCCCTTTCACTGTCTGTGGCATGTGTGGGCCATGAAAACTCCTCTTCCAGGTATTGACATCTGTGAAAAGTCAGATAATTCCAATAATTCTCCTAACCCTGAATTACTCTGGAAGGAGAATATTTTTCTTGGTGCATTCTTCCCAGAACCCACCATTTTCTGGTCACATGGGCATGTTTGGGAGTTCAGCTGGTTAATAAATAACAACTGATCTGAGATAGAGCAGAGGGGGTGAACAGACAGGTTGTGCTCAGTTATTAAACATGGGATGGAGGTCAGAGTTATTAAACATGGGATGGAGTTCAGAGTTATTAAACATGGGATGGTAATTAACAGTCTGGAGGCACGAGAGAGGTGAGGGTTGGGGAGCACCAGGCACCTCAACAACAAACCAGCGACAGATCGCCGGGGAAAGGCGGTAAATAAATGAGTTTATATATTTTGATAAACATTGTTAAGGTGCTGAAAAATGGGATTATCCATTAATGACTGGGAACTGTTTGTTGAGGGGAAAATAATAGTGGGAGCTCCTTGTAATTTTCCTCTAAAACCAGGAGTCTGAGTTGGTAAGAGCAGAGTGGGAATGTCATCTGGATTTAACACACAGGGCAGTTCCTTTTCTTCTTTTTTCTTTCCTTTTTTTTTTTTTTTTTTAGGCACATGGGGTAAGCAAAAAACTCTTGATTTAAACCGTGGCCAATTTTCTGATTTTTTATTTTTTTTCCATAATCCCATTGATGTCTGGATGCTTTCCCATAGTTATTTAGAGTGATGATCATGAAGAAACTGTTGCCAACTTAGAATATGGTAGAGTGGATTCTTGCTTAATACTGTTGAAAATCAGCCAAGACCTATCTAATTCTGGACCAGAGTGCTGTGTTGGGTGGTTTTATTTGTGGAATTCTTGATTTATCAATGGTGTGTGTTCCTGTGTAATGAACTGTGTAAGTACAGTCATTATGTATGGTAACATATGATTCAAATCTTACTTTTAATTAGAGAATAGGAGGTTAAGAAGACAAACTCTTTATCAAGATGGAAACATGAGACTTGTTTTCCAGATTAGTCCTCAGTCAAATTAGGTCAGTCCTATTTACATGAGTGTAATTTAAAGAATATTGCCATTTTCTTGATCTTTGATTTGTTACATGACAGGCATCATTAAACCACATGTTTTGCTTAAAAAATGAATTTATGTAAGTTAGAACTGGAATAAAGACTATTTTTGTCAGTATGTATTTTGTTTCCAACATATATGTATGTGCAAAGAATTTAAACTGTGATGTGATTTGATTTTAGAATACCATCCAAGCTTACTCAATTTATCAGATGAATACCAGCTGGTGCATCTGACAGCCAAAACTAGAAAAATAACCTCATTTAAAGATGGAAATCCCTATTCATGAGACCATTTCAGAGCCTTTGCTTTCCAGCAGGACTGGTTGAGCAGCATGTTCTGATCACTGGGGTAGTTTTGGTTTTCAAAGACAGATGGTCATTGTGTTTAATGTCTGTGTATTAATGTTCTGTTGATAAAAGTTATGAGTAAGTTGTTAATTTCTCTGGGAAAATATAATTAAACTGTTGAGATCAGGGGCCATGTGACCTGTGCTACGCTTGGTTCAGAGGCTTCAGACTCAATTAGCTCTGCAGAATTGCTGTGAACTTTTACCTGTTTGCTTCAGTTATGGGGAGAAAAGGTTCCTTTGTTTACACTAAATAGAAAACTGGGGGTTTTTTCAGCCTCTTGGGAGCTTCTCAATCCTGATGTTCACTATTTTCAAATATAAGATGAGTGGTTCACTATTTTCAGATATGGGATGGTTCATCTTGAGAGATCTCAACAGACTCGTTCCTGGGAAATCAAATGCTCTGGTTTCATTTCAGACCATCCCTCTTTCCAGCTCCACTCAGGTTGCTCTGGGTGGAAGCTTTCCTGGTTTTGTTTCTCGACTCTTAAGGCTTTAAGTCTTTTTTTTTCTGTCATGGATTTTAGCTTGACAGGAAAATACTGCAGCTGGGACATGTGCTGCTGTACCTGAAAGCATTAATTGGTTTTGTAGGCGGTTGTCTTCTGGGTTAGAGTGACAGGAAGGTGCTGAATTTTGACACCTGAAAGTGTTGACAGTACAGGGATTTTTTTCATGGACCATTCTTACCTGTTGCAATTATTTCTGCATTAATTAGGAACCCTCCTTTTGGAGGAGCTGGCTTCGATTTTATGCCTTTTTGGTGCCCTCATGCACTGGGATATTTAAAAATTGAGTTTAACTTGCAACCCATATCCTCATATATTTAACAGAATATAGGAAAAGCTCTTCTTAAGAAGTAGTTGAAGGCAAATGTGATGTTACAGGGGATGGTCAATGTGTGTCTTTTTGCCGTTTTGCACTTTTTGGTTACTTTTAACACATTCTTCTGCAGAAGAACTCTGTAGTTATTGCCTCCACAGGTGTATAAGCAAGAAATTATTTGAGACCTCAGGCCTGCAGGTGACTGCTTTGTGTCTGAGCTGCTTAACTCCCTCCTCTCCTGAATGTGCTAAACCTTCATTCTTGTATTTCTTGAGTGTCTGCTCACTTGGCTTGGTGTCATTATTCCTAACTTGTGCTTTTTGATAGCATTTCTTTGTTCTCTTATTAACTGGCAGCCCTGAGAAGTGAGATAGGATCACTGCATGAATTTATGGAATGTCTTACAGCTTTATATACAAAATTATTCATATAAGACCATTGGAGAAGCTGCTGTTACGGTTGTGAATCCCAAATAAAGCTGTCATTTCCTTCTCAGCATCCTCTTGCAGTAGCATAAAAAAACCTCCCTGAAGTGGCTGAGCAATTATTCTGCTTTGCTTTAAACTTAAGGTGGCCTCAATTTCCTGGGATTTTTTTGGTGTTTGTTTGTTTGATGACAAATGAGATGTGTCTGTATTTCCTTCTGTTTGCTGGTTCTCAAATGAGATTCTCTCAAGGCTGTTCCTTCCCAGCCCCTTCCTTGAGCAGCCCTGGGCACGAGGGCTTCACTCAGCTGGTGTGAGGAGGGGAAAAGGTCCCAAATGCAGAGAGTTATCAAAAAACTTTTTCAAGTGGATGATTTCTGTTACAGTGGATGAAGTTGAATAAAGTGGTGGATGCAGTGGGAAGGTAAACATGGTATAGGAACTGTGCAGTTGAATTGATGTTTCTCTGGGCTGAGGATTGTTCCAAAGGAAAGAAATCAGCTGGATGCAAAGTCAGCAAAGGGATCTGGGGGTGAAGTGTTTTCCTGCTCTCCTGTATCACATTCTGACATTCTCAGTGGGTTTTGTTTCTAATTGTGCTGTCCCTGACATAAGTGATTCTGGTGTTAAAAGCAATCCTTAGATTGTTTGGTTTTTTTTTTATTATTGTGGAAGTTGGGAACGTTCCTGTTCCTCGGTGACGTTTGACATTTGCCAACCTGGATGGCAACTGGAAGTTGTTGGCTGGCAATTCCCAGTTGGATTTTATGGGCAGAAGTCCCAGTTGGCAGCAGTTGCCTTCTTCACTGATGGGCAGAGGCAGAAGGAGTCTGGAGCCCCAGGACATTGTGCAGTTGGCAGGACAGGGACTGTCTGTGCCCCTGTTAACCCGACTCCCACCTTGAGTGGGGAGGAAACCAGCAGAGCAAAGTCCCTTCTGGGTTGGGAGGTGAGAGTTGAGATGCTCAAGGACTGCTCCCTTCTCCCTGCCAAGTCCAAGAGAACTTGGAAAAACAATTCTGATATAATAAAAAGAGCTAATTTTAGTTTTTTGAAAGCTGTATGTTATGACTTGCAGCCATACCACGGTTTTTACCCCCCAAACTTGGAATATCTGCAGAAACCCTGGCTGAGTGTTGCTCGTGATTGAAACACACCAGTTGAGATTTATGTGTTTAATCAAGAGGGAATAATTCTAAAATTGATTCTCCCCTGCCCCCAAAACTGTTTGTGTATTAGTCTAAATGTATTTGTTGTGATACAACACGTCAGGATTTATAACTTTCATACAGTTCAATAGCGGAATTTCCAAATATAATTAGAGGGTTAAAGGCATTTAAAGAATAAAAGCACTTTAATGACATTCAGCTTTTATTGACAACCCACTAATATCTGCTGCATTCACATAAAGATTTCTAATGGAATCCTGGGAGCAGATGAAAGCTCTGCTGTTGAAAAGCTCGGTGCAGATTCATCAGCTCCGCTCTGGGAATGCAGATGGGGAGCTCGGAGCTCCCCCAGCTCAGGCCAGTGCTACTCTTTGTTTTACAGGGGATCCCATTAAGAGCTGGAGTAAGGAGATAGATGGCAGCAGACTGAAACATTTATGAGCAGTTATTTTGAGTTATTAGGTGAATGTTTTCGGTTTTCCAAAAATCGTAACCTTGCTGCTTTTGAAAGAAAGAATTTCTCTTCGCTCGCTCACCTACCTGAGGTGTTTGCAGGTACCTGATTTGTGACCAGTTAAAAGAATTGTGGAGAAAGCTGAGTGTTATAAGATCCTTTTTGGCTTTTGTCTGTTTAGGATCTAAGAAATATTTTAATTTTTTTTTAGAATCCTAGAATGGTTTGGATGGGAAGGGGCCTTCAAGACCATCCAGCCCCACCCTTTCCACTAGCCCAGGTTGCTCCAAGCCCTGTCCAGCCTGGCCTTGGACACTTCCAGGGATCCAGGGGCAGCCACAGCTTCTCTGGGAAATCTGTTCCAGGGCCTCCCCACCCTCCCAGGGGAGAATTTCTTCCCAATATCCCATCTAACCCTGCCCTCCTTCAGCTTAAAGCCATTCCCCCCTGTGCTGTCCCTCCAGGCCCTTGTGAAAAGTTCCCCTCCAGGGACTTCCTTTGTGTGACAAAATATCTAATAAAAATGCTCTTTAATCTGAATGTGTTTGGGTTTATCCTCCGTGGGGGCTCAGTTAAAACAAGTTCCACCCCGTGCTCTTGTGCTCTCCGGGGTTGGACACTCAGCCACGAATTTGGAGCTGGGTCTTTTTAGCAGTTCAGTTCCTACCAGAGGTGGATTCGGGGGCAGTCTGGTGATTTGGGGCACACCCAGGGCTTGGCAGAACCTGGGAAGGGAATTTGGAGAAGGAACATTGCTCCTGTCCCAGGCTGTGGGATGAGCTGTGTTTCCAGCCCTCTCCCAGGGCTGTGCTGCTCGCTGGCTCCTCAGTTCTTTTTCCACAGAAGGGAAGAGTGGAAGGCAGGGAGGTAACTGGCAGCCCTGAGAAGTGAGATAGGATCACTGCATGAATTTATGGAATGTCTTACAGCTTTATATACAGAATTATTCATATAAGACCATTGGAGAAGCTGCTGTTACGGTTGTGAATCCCAAATAAAGCTGTCATTTCCTTCTCAGCATCCTCTTGCAGTAGCATAAAAAAACCTCCCTGAAGTGGCTGAGCAATTATTCTGCTTTGCTTTAAACTTAAGGTGGCCTCAATTTCCTGGGATTTTTTTGGTGTTTGTTTGTTTGATGACAAATGAGAGGTGTCTGTATTTCCTTCTGTTTGCTGGTTCTCAAATGAGATTTCTGAAACAATGGATTGGTGGAGGCTGTAACACAATATCATCAGCACAAATAAAACACAGGCTGGGAATAAAATAGCTGCTCTGGTCTTTTTCAATAAGTTACAAGATACATTTCTCGTGGCTTTTTGTTGATGAACTTGTTCTGAGTATGTGATGACAGAGCAAAGGGCCAAGGACTGAACCCTTGATTTAGTGCTGGATCCCTCTTGGGAGCTGTGTTTATGTAAGGATTGAGTTTAAAAAAAAACCCAATGGGGAGGTTGCAGGGTTTTAGCAGGAGAACTTGCTGGGATGAAGGGAAATATTTGGAATTAACATCCTGCTTGTTAAACAGTGCATTATACGATGTGTGTCCGAGGGAAGGTTCTCTGCTTTTCTTCTCCTCCCGACTGAAAAGCGATGAGAGGGAAGAGGCAAGTGACTGAAATTAGTGTTGATTCCCAGATTTAAGAGCAGGAGCATTCACTTTTTAATTGTTAGGCTAAAGAGCAGGGGCTGCCTGGTGCTTCCAGAGTGACACTCTGGGAAATCCATGGGTTTATTCCTGGGATGGGATGGTTGTAGCTCAGTGCATGTGGGGCACAGAGGGTGCTGAGAAGATGCTGCTAAATTCTCTTGTGGTTTTTTTATGTCTTTCAGGACTTGCAGTGAATGGAGGAGGACACTTTTTACTAGAGGTTTAACTCGTCTAAAGATATCAAGGTAGGAGAATTTTTCCTTCTTACAGTCCCACTTTTCTTTGCAGGAGTTATTGAATTGTTTAAATACAATTGCAGTTCTCTTCAGTTGTTTCTTTGCTGATCTGTGATCACCTGGAATTGGAACATGGAGCAGGAGGGGCATTGTCTTCCTGTATCAGTTTTACTGATTTTTATCCTGATTGTTTCTGTATTTAGAGAAAAAGATGTAGGAGTTTTCACATATTAGTGTTTGATCATTCCCTGTCTTTCCCTACTGGAGGTGATCGACAGGAAAACAGATGTAATAAAATTATACATGGGATTTTATGTTATTGAGTTCATTCTAACTAAAATATTGATACTTTTTTGTAAACAAAGTGTATAAGAGGGACACTGCATTCTGTAGAAATGTACTTTGGTATCTTAATTGTTTCAAGGCTTTTTTTATATAAAATCCAAAATACTCTGTGTGCTGACAAAATCTCCAGTGCTTGCCAATGGATTGAACTTGACTTCTGTATTGAATATTCTTGAGGCTTGGGCAGGTTTGCAGAACAGGCTTACAGCAGCTCCTTAATTAGGTCTGTTATCTAAGATGTATTTTTGATGATTTAAAAATTAAGCAAATAATTCACATTTCCTTTAGTGCCTGAGCAGTGAAGTGCTGTAGCATTTCCCCACACTTTATACATTGCCTAGTTTTTCGTTTTCATTTTTCTGTCACACCAGTGTGCCTTCAGAAGTAACTTCAGACTGAAGGGAGCCTCGAACAGGACGTGCAGTTTGGAGCTGGTGTGGTTTTGACTGATGGGTTTTTGGCTGCTCCGGGTCTTTGCCAAAAGTTGAAATGCAAGAATCTCGCTGTGCTTCAGTCCTGTGGTGCTTTGGGGCAGAATCAGCACTGTTGGTCCTGGCAGAGGGAGGGTTGTTGATTCCAGCTGTAGGAAGTGCCTTAAAATTCCTCCCAAGGCAGTTTAATTCAACTCAACTTGTGCAGGATTGTGCCACGTTTTAGTTCAGGCTTAAATCCCCGTTCATGTGGTTGTTGATGGAGGCAGCTACTAATAATGTTTAAAATATGATTTTAGCTGTTCTGGGCAGCACAGAAGGCACTAAAAGCCCTGCAGAGGAGTTGCTGGAAGTGAGGTGATGGCATTCCTAACTTCCCTGTGGTTATCATTGCTCTCCAAGGCTCTATAATTGACATTGTATATGGAGACTGGAAGAGTCCCTCGGGAATTGTCTGTATCATTAATCCAGAATTAGAAACCAGGTTATGCAAAATGACAAAGCCCTGTTCAAAATTAAATTTCCTTAATTTCAAGGTCACCACATGTTCATGTTGAAGAGAGAACTGGTTCTGACTTTTGACTTTCTCCTCATGAGTGACTGTGTTCTTTCTATAGAGTTTCTGATCTTATTTTAAGTAGGTGGTAAATCCCAACACTTAAATAAAAAGCATTGCTGGAGAAAGCCTTTTCCCAGAAGAGTAAATTCAAACTTTGAGTGAGAATGAAGGTTGCAGGGTGCATTAGCTGGTGTTCTGTGGTTGGCAGGGTTATCTGCTGGTTGTTGTTGAGAGTGGTGAGTTCTCTGAGCTCAGAGTGAGTCATGAGCTGTCTGTCAGTGCCATCTCTCCTGGAGCAGTTGTGCTTTTGTTCCCCATCCTTCTTACTCAAAGTATGACTGTTCTAGACAAAAGGAAAAACAATGCCCTGTTAGCAGAGGATGAGGAACTCAAGCCTGCCCAGAGCTGAGGGATGAAGGGTCTTGTCCTCCTGCCTCCCAGCTCCAGGGGCTGCTGCAGTCTCCGTGGCCAAGCTCTTTAACCCTCTGGAAGTGCTGTTTTCCAAGCACAGCACCACAGTGAGCTGTTCCTCAGACTCAACTCTGTGGGTTTTCATAATAACACAGTGCTTGTCTCCTTCCTCTCGGGCTCTAACTGTATAAAAATTACCTGTGAGCACGAACCCCACAGACTTGAAGTGAACATCATCACCACAGACTCATCAAGGGATATGTTTGGCCACATTCACCTCGGGGCTGTTGTTGGGAACTCCACAAACATGGGATTATTACCATGTAATGCTCTCAGGATTGCTTTTTAACTGGGGCATTACCAGCTGCTCTGTTTGATAAAATGAAAGGAGAGGTTGAAGCTGCTTCCTTGTGAGGCATCGTCGTGTTGACTTTGCTGCCCACGTGTTTCCAGGGGGGATGCTGGTTTTGGTGGTTTATGGATCTGTGTTTATGTATTTCCATCAAAGACAGCTGGAGAAGCAAAGAAAGTGGGGGCATCTCAGGAGGACAGGAGAGAGCACGAGTTCCAGGGGTCAGTGCAGGATCTGTAGGAAAGACAGTCAAGATCCCTCCAAGTATTTGAGGAAGGGCCCGAGGGGATGAACATCAAGCCCCCCATCACCAATATTAGTCTTCAGGCTTTTGGGAGGGAACAAACATCAAACAATTCATTTTTGTTCACACACAGTTGTTCTAAAGCCTATTAGTTTAGAGAACTTCGTTTAATAAACTCTTAATTGCTTAAAGACCTCTAATTGGTAGGGTTTAGTCCTTTCAGTTCCTTTGTTGTTTTCCTATTTCCAAGTAATCCTCGAAGTTCTTGGCATGCTTGCTGGGTCCCAACAATGCTGTTTTCATTCCTGAAGTTCCTGGAAATATTTCATCTCTGAATTTTGCTCCCGTGTGTTTAAAGCTCACAAAAATATGTGTTTCTTTTGACTTCAGTGTTGTTGTAGTCAGTTATTCCCACTCTGGGGTGAGTCAGGGTGTTCTGGGAGGCAGAGTTTAATGGATTGGATCATCCTGGATGATCCAGGAGCTTCTGGTGGTTCTCAGTGGTGACATGTGGCAGCCCCAGTCCTCCTGTGAGCGTCCAGGTGTGGCTTTCAGTGTTCTCTGGTCCCCGTCACCGGGCTCTGTCTCAAAACATCCTCTCGAATTTCACGACAGTTTTAAAATGAGAGTTCAGCTTAAACTCTGAATAATTGATTTGAGGAGCATGGGAAGTTTCAGTCTGGCAGCAGCTACAGATTTCTGTGTACAGTAGGAGTTTTATGTGGAGTTAATGCTTGAAAGCCAAACTCTGTCGTGTGTTTTCCTTTCATTTATCAATTTCTTTCATCTTGTTATAATTAGCTTTAGAAATCTGTCACTTGTATAAAAAAAAGTCCTTGTTACCTCTTCCTTCCTGAAGCTTGACTGCTCTTTAAAAGTGGTTTGCTAATTTATGAAAGGTTAGATTTTCTGTTCACAAAAAATATTAATTTAGGCTTTACATGTTGTTAAATCCTGAAAACTAATACTCAGAAAGGTTCCCTTTTTTGGCATCTTAATGTAAGATACTTATTATGCACACTTATTAATTTCTGCTGTGGTGAGTTCAGCTTTGCTCATGGAGAGAGAATCTCCCAGGAACCTTTGAGAGGGAATGTTTTATGAGTAAGGAGTTTTTCTGTTATTTTGCATAACTGAGTGGATTTTCTCTCAAAGGACTTTGGGGTGGGTTTTGTTTGGTTTTGGTTTGGTTTGGTTGTTGTTGTTGTTTTGGTGATTTGTTTGTTTGTTTGTTTTTGGGGGTTTTTTGTTGTTGTTTTTGGGTTTTTTTTGAAAAACACATAAGGAATCATTCTTTTAAAAAAAATGTCTTTCCATCATTCTTTTTGGGAATTGAGGGAAAATTCACTGGGGAATGTGATGCCTCAGGATCTTACCAAGTGGACAAAGGAGATGAATAAAGGAATGAACAGTGAGACTCTCATTGCAAAAATGTGTTTTAATAGAAGTTTGCTGATACTTTTACTTTATCTATCAATATAATGTTTTGAGAATTTTTGACTCCATAATGTTCATAAACTTCTGCTGAATATTATGAAGGTCCTGGAAGCAAATTGTGTCTTCATTTGCTGCTGCCTGACCCAGCCAAGGAGCTGCTGGGATCCCGTGGGCTGGCACAGAGGTGTTCCTGTGCACAGCCTTGGACTTCTCTCTTCAACCACAAATTAATATCTAAAGAGGCAGCTGCCAGAACTGTTGAACCACCTCCAGCTTGGCAATAAAGGCCTTTTTTTTTGTTGTTAAGTTGTCCTTTTCACCCATTGAGTTAAAGCTCTGCTGTGCTGCTGAGATTCGGGAGCATCCTTGTAAAGCACAGCCTGGTTGGGCCTTCTCCTGGCTAAAATTTCAATTATGAACATGTATAAAGAAATCTGTTTCTTTTAAAGTGTTTGGAACACCAAAATGTTTACAGTAGCTTTATTTCCTACCAATGCCTGTCCCTTGTGGGTATTTTCACTACGGAGGCGAGAAAGGAACCGAAAACTTAAAGGGGAAATAAAATCCTGAAGAAATGTGCTTTTCACATATGACTTGGTGCATTCCCTTCCTCTTTTTGTAGTTGGAAACCTGTGGAAAAACCCCAGAGTTCTAATCTGAGGATATACATTTAATAGCTTCTCCTATTAACGTGCACAGAACTTGCCAGCGGTGGCTCAGCGATGTTTGTCCGACTCACTGCACATCAAACACCCTTTTGAACAAGAGCTTAGCTTTGCTAATCAGCTTTCTATAAAGAAATAATTTTATTTTTAGTGAGGTGATCAGAGAAGAGGAAAATACGGGGATCTGGCTTTCTGCTGGTGGTATATGGGTGAAAAAAAAAATTGCTGTGATTTTTAATTCATTTTTTTTTTCTATAAAAAGAAGCCAAACCGACTTCTGTGGGCTGTAATAATGTGTAGCCACCCAAAATGTGAAGTGGTTTTTGCAGCCTGTCTGCAAACTCTTGTCTTAAAATTAAGAAAACAAAGCAATAGGCCTTAGTCATTGCAGAGGATTTAATGAGCTGTCCCAGATTTGTTGGGGCTCAGTGCTCAGTGTAAGGTTGCAGAGCTCAGTCTGCCTCTACCTCCCTTTTGGGTTTTTTTTTTTTCCCCTCATCATATTCGTGCTGCTGCCTCCTCATGCTCCAGAAACTGCTGTGGATTGTGTATTTAACTGAAATTTAGATTTCTTAGAGGATAAATGTCCACGGTTTATGTGGACATAAACCAGACTCTTGAGCTGTTTGTTCTAAAAAGGCATTGTAGGGGTTGTACCTTTTTATTCACCTGCTGATGCTGTTTGGAGACTGGTGCTCACACAAGTCTTCATTAGGTTTGGTTAATTCAAGCTACAGGTGAGAAGATAAATGACCAATAAAGTGTAGGAGCTCTTGGTTGCCCGAATTGATGACAGTTATCCCGTGGCAGTGGAGATGGGAAGGGATCCCCATCACATTCCTGCAGCTTTTGCTTCTGCTGGCACAGGGAATTAACCTGGCCTGGGAGATACCTTGAGGAGCTTGTTGGGGGGTGAAAAAAGGCCTGACCCAGCTCCTCCTCATAATGTAATGCTATTTGCTGTTTAATCCTTCTAATTCCGTGAACTAATAGGAGCAACAGAATTTTTAATTTGGAGTGCTTATTCTTACATGTTCTTTCTGGCTCAGTGTTAGTGAACAGAGGGAGAGCTGTGACCACGTGTGCTCAAAGCCACAAAAGGACGTGGCTGTGCATGAAAATGGAAACCAGCAGCTGGTTCTGGTCACCTGCTGGACCTGCTGCTCTGTGATGTGCAAACCTCACTCGGGATGTGAGTCTGGTGAGAGCTCACACTCAGAGTTCCTCACCACTGTGTGGGATGCAGTGAGAAACCACGCCAGGAGCTGCTGCTAAACTGAAATCACAGAATCAAAGTGGTTTGGGTTGGAAAGGACCTTCAGGATCATCTTGTCCCACCCCTTGCCACGGGCAGGGACACCTTCCACTAGAGCAGGTTGCTCAGAGCCCCATCCAAAAGACCTTTCTTTCCATCTCCCACCTGGGATGCTTCAAAGGGGACCTAAACTTCATTTAGGAGCCCTGGGAACGAGCCTGAACACCAGCTCCTTGTGTTTTGGTGGCCCAGGTGATGCTCTTGTAATTCATAGATGCAAGTGAAATTCTGGTTCTGCATTTTCTGTGTGATATTCATCCGTGCATGAATCCATTCTTGCACACAGACAGACCCTAAAACCTGCTTGTGAGATCTGATAAGTGAGTGGGAACTTGTGGAAGTCAGGACAGGCTGGAGTTGCTGTCACCCCTCTGTGCTGCCTGGGGTTTGGGATGTGTGTGCTCCAAGCTGCTGCCCTGGAATGCTGGTGTCTCTCTGTGAATAAATCATATTAAAAGGACTTTCAGTGGCCTTAAATATACATAGAAAGCTCTTTGAACTGGGTATTATTGTATTAACAGACTTGAAAATATCAGATAAGTGAAGAAACTCAAGATGGCATTTCCTGAGCATCCTCCAAGAGGAACCTAATATTGTTACAGGGGAAAATGTCATTATTTATTTCTACCAGATGAATGTGTTACCTTGTAACTGTGGAAGCTCATGTGTACAATAGAAGGAAAATTGTGGTTTGTTGTATGTCCTGATCAAAGACTCTTTACAATCCTTTTGGTCTGGTTTGGAGCTGCTTTTGTTGGAGGTGTTTTGATGCTTTACCTGCTTTAATAAGTGGCTGTTCCCCAGCACAGGCTGTCACTGTGCCTGGTGATCCCAGACACTCTTTTATCTTCAGCAGCACTCAGACAACCTTTTTTTTTTTTTACCTGAGACATACAGAGCAAGGAAAATGTAGGGATAATGTTTCTGTTTGATTTTTTGCATCAGTTACTCCGGGTTTGAGTGACTTGTCTCCTCATGACAATTTATTCAACTCACAAAGAATTTGACAGTCAGCCACGGCTGGAGCCGGGCTTGGTGTCAGCAGGATTGATTTTCTGAGCAACAGGAAGGGCAGCAACTCCTTCTGATGGGTTTGGCTTTAACAGAGGTGGGAAATGGAGGCATTTTGCAAAATGCTGAGTCTTTGCCACTTCAGTGTGATGATAATTCAGTCAAACTATTTGACAAAATAGGCAGGTGCTGGAAATAGCCTGGAGAGCAACGAGGCTGGGGAAGGGACTGGAGCACAAGTGCTGTGAGGAGAGGCTGAGGGAGCTGGGGGGGCTCAGCCTGGAGAAGAGGAGGCTCAGGGGAGACCTCCTCACTCTCTGCAACTCCCTGACAGGAGGGGGGAGCCAGGGGGGGTTGGTCTCTTTTCCCAGGCAACCATCAGCAAGACAAGAGGGCTGGGTCTGCAGCTGTGCCAGGGGAGGGTTAGGTTGGAGATTAGAAAGAATTTCTTTGCAGAGAGGGTGCTCAGCCATTGGAATGGGCTGCCCAGGGAAGGGGTGGATTCTCCGTCCCTGGAGGTGTTTAAGGACAGACTGGATGTGGCATCAGTGCCATGGGCTGGGAACCACAGCGGGGTTGGATCAAGGGTTGGACTGGATGATCTCAGAGGTCCCTTCCAACCCAGCTGATCCTATGATTCTATGATTTTATGAACTGAAAACAAGCTGAATGGTGGGCTTTATGTGAATGTTGATTTTCGTTGTTAGAGACTGTGTTGACAAAGTAATTTTTCATCATTTTAAGTTTTTCTCTCGGGTTTAGCAGTTTTTTTACCGCTTCATAACTGTTTCTTGTTGTCCAAATTGGAGTTGGTTTTGATTTTTGTCCACCTGTTGTTCTGCTTCCTGCAGTGTTTGGGATACACCGAGTGGAACGGGATCACCATGTTTCGAAACAGTCTCAAGATGCTTCTCACAGGAGGGAAGTCAAACCGCAAAAACAGGTCCAGTGGTAAGTAACAGTCACCTCCTCGAGGGTGGGACAGTGACAGCTCTGCCACCACCCCTTCCATGGGTGTTCTGGGCTTTTCTTCTTGTTGATGAGCACATGGGCTCACCTGAGGATCTCAAAACATCATTACACTTCATTTTAATGCTGTGATTTTAATATTTGAAAATACGTGTATGTTTATTTAAAGCGTATGTAAACCATCATCTGCTTTTATTGGGGAGACGAGATGTAGGGAAAAACAAGGAGTAAACAAACGTCAAGGTTCGTGTTTCGGTTGTGGAAAATAAGAAAATAACTTTTTTCCCCCCTCTCAAAATGCCTGTGATAACTGTGGCAGTGAAATCTGCTTTGTTACAGGCAAAACTGGTGATGGCAGCAGCAATTTCTTTTTTTTTTTGTTTGGTTTTTTTAAACTTTTAAACAGGAGGGAGAGAGAGGACTGGGAAGAGGTGGAATCAAAAGAGTAATTGCCCAAATTTGGTCATCGTTTCTGCCAGTCTCCTTTTTCCACCAGCCCAAGAAAGGAGTTTACAATTAGCACTGGTTGATGTGGCTTGGCCTGTTTGATCCATGATGGAGATCAGGGGAGATTGTAATTGTGAAGCAAAACATGACAAAAATATTGATAGGCTCGAAAAACGTTGTTTTTTTTTATTTTTATTTAACTTTTGTAGTTATTTCCAAAAATGGAGTGTTGGCAGGGTGTAAGAGCTTTTAATTAGATCTTTCATTTCGATTTTTTTTTTTTTTTAAAGCCATCTGGCAGCACATTTTAAATATTTTGGGATACAGTGTTTATTTGTGCTCGTGCATCTGTGTAAATAGTACATATGGATGTTCCTTGGGAAGCCATGAGTGAGGATGTGGAGAAGCAGTGGTGATAAATTCAATGGAAAAACGGGCTGGTTTCCTTTGGGTGAAGTGAGTTATTCTGTGTTTCAAACATTGCCAGAATTTGCCCCCTCATTTTTAATGCGTGGTGAGAGTCCTGGGTGTCTTGGTTGGATCCTGAAGATGTTTTCATGAGGAGTTCAAGCAGTTCATCCTGGGTTTGTGCTTGGTGTGGATCTCAAAGCAGGAAAAAGGCTGTTTTGCCAGGACTCCTGTAGGAATTCGGGCTCGAGGTGGTGATTGTCATCCATGGCTCTGGAAAGGAGATTTTCCCTCTGTAGGAACTGCTGGTGTTCTGCTGCAGGAGTGGGTCATCCGAGGAGGGACCTGCATGGAGAGGCAGGTTTGGGGAAGCCCCACGAGCAGGTGGCTCCGTCCTCTGGGGATTTGTGTCACATTGGCACTTTAAAGCCCAGGAAAGGACACGGCCTCTGATACCTTTGGAAAACCAACACAGGCAAATAAAGCTGTGGTTTCTGGATGAAAAACCTCTCTTTTGTCACATGGTCTGTTACCAGGCCCTATTTTTCCTTTTGCCTTGTCCCCCCGAGCAATACTGAGGATCTTGAACGTGCACAGCTCTGCAAATGCACGTTTGTTGTTCTGTGAATGGAAAATGTCAGTTCTGAGCAGAGGAGATGGGTTTTTTCTTATTCATATATTGAAAAATAACATGACAGAATTTAATAGATGAGTTTCTTCTAATGCCTAATGACTGTGCTGTATGTTTAATTTATTACAATTCTGCCTTTGAAATAAGTTGCTTTATTGAGAATTCTGTTTGACAGTCTTCAGGGCAGGAGGGGGAATAGGAAAAGGAGATGATCAGGTTTGTTGTATTAACAGTGACTAAATGGAAAACATCCCTCCACTGGAAAACAATTTTTCAGATAAGCCATCAAACTATAACAGGACATTAAATGAATTCCTTGCTGCCTCGATTTTTAAAAAATAGATATATTGAATTCTGTGTTTCTTTGCAACACAGTAAGGAAAAAAAATCCGTAAATCCTCCACATACATTCCTGTGTTGCATTCAGCATTATAAGCCTAAAATTTGCTTTACTTATTTGCCTTGCAGTTCTGGCAAACTACAAATTTGATACTTTAGAAGCAGATAAAAAGGAGAGAACTTAGCTAATAGGATACAAAAGGCACTGACAGGACCTGGAGGAATCTCCCACCTCCTGGAATAAATTCTAGAATGGTTTGAGTTGGAAGGGAGCTTAAAGATGATCCAGTCCCACCCCTGCTGTGGGCAGGGACACCTTCCACCAGCCCAGGTTGCTCCAAATTTATCCAACCTGGCCTTGGGCACTTCCAGGGATCCAGGGGCAGCCACAGCTTCTCTGGGCAACCTGTGCCAGGCCCTCCCCACCCTCACAGTGGATGCACCTGTCTAAAACCTGGGTGTTCTTTCTTTTTTACTCCTTAATTTCCACGTGGTCAGTGCAGACCTTCAGGTCCCTCCACTGGTGTTGCCTTCACTGGTAGGATTTTGTCTGGGCACTTTCTGTGGGGACACTGAGGGGGTTTGGGACTTTCCCCCGTTCAGGTGCTTTAAAAAGATAAGGTATTTATTGACATTTTAAATTTGTTTATCATTACAATGATGTGGAATGTTCATTGGAAGCTGGAAATGAAGCCTCTCTGGTGGTTTTGGTGCTCTGGTTTGTCCCGGTGGCCTCAGAGCTAAACCCATCTCTGAGAACTGGGAATAAACTCCCAGGTCCTGAGTTCTGTGTTGGGAAAAATCAATCTGTTGGAGGTTTCAGGTGTGCCTGAAAAGGAAGATTCACCTGCCATGTGCTGAGCTGAGGTTCTGTGGGTGGGTGACAGCCCACCAGGGTGTCTGTGTGTGTGTGTGTGTCTTCTCCTGCACTCCCTTCATTTTGCATTCCACTGGGGGAATAAACCTTTGAAGCAGGTTAAAGGCATTGTGTTCTTTTCTTGGGGGATCCAAGGGAGCACAGTGGCCTTTGAAATTCCTGTGCTTTGCTGTGTCTTTCATTTGCAGTAGCAGTTCCCAAACAGGGGCAGTGGAGTCAAGCTAACAATTCCGAGAGGCTCTGATGTGGTTTTGATCGTTCTTCCTGATTAAAAGATCCCTGGTAGTGGTAGCAGTAAAATGCCTTCTTATTATTCCTCCTTCAGAAACTGCTGAGCAGATTCTCTAAGAACTGTGGTTAACATTTATTTGGACTCAGCCAGGGTGGGTTTTCCCCCTTTGGTGCTCGATGGTGTTGTGGTTCAGGAACACACAAAATATTTTTATAAGAAGAATACAGTTACATAGATCTGAACATAGCGTTGCATGCAGTAATGCCAATTAAAATAACTGGATTTCCACTGCAGCAGCAGACTGTGTGATGCCCTGTGGTTAAATTTGGGGGTCTGGGTGTCCTTTCAGAGCTTCACTCCTGGGGTTTCACAGTGCTCAGTCCATGTGTGTGTGAGCACATATTTAATCTCCTGTCTTAACAAAAATTCTCCTGTGACTCAAGGGCACTCAGGATGGTTTACAGTAATGCCTTGAGGACACATTATGCCTGCAATAGTGTTTTGATTAGGCTGTATTTCCTTCTGACATAAATGGATATTCCCCAAAGCTGCCAGACAGCTGAGCAGAGTTACAGATCACCTTGGTTTTTCCAGTGTAAATTAATTTAGAGAGATGCAGACATACAAGTTCTCTGACTCATGTTTGTATCCAGAGTTATATTTATGAGGGATGTGTTTGTTTTAGAGTGTCAGAGGGCTGTGCTTTGCTCCATCCTGTTATTCCTCCTGGCTGAAGATCCAGCAGGATGACTGTGGCCAAAAGCCCAGTGGCCAGGGCAGGCAGGTGCATTAAACACCTTCTCACTGCTGCTTCTTGGAGTGTTTGAGGCTTTTTTCCCCCCTAATTGAGCCCTTCTTCCAGGGCAGTTCTGTTCTCTGAATCCATATTCTGGAAGGTTCTGTGTTTTTATTTGTTTGTCAAGGACCTGTCTCATATTTATCTGCAGTTTTCTTGCTTGTTCCAATCATTCCTTGCTCTGGGTGTGAGTTCCAGTAGTGCACATCCCAGCAGTGCACTCATGGATTCACTCCAGGATCCTGTTAGGGAAATAAGCCCATCTAATGGATCCAATCATTCCACCTATTACAGTTACCCTGGTTCTTTTACAAGCAGATGGACTATTTCCTTCTTACATTATCACATTAAATTAATACCACTGTAAGAGCTCAGATTCCCTTCAGAACCTGGTTGAAATTCAGCTGCAAAACTGCAGGTTTTGTTTGGTTTTACATTTCACTTTGTGAGGTGTAAGCCCAGGAATTTGTGCCTTTTATTTCTGGCAGAGGCCGAGATAGGTTTTAAAGTACTCATCTTTTTTTTTTTTTTTCATGTTAAATTTATCTGAGGCATGTAATCCTTAGCCCAAAGGGCCTGCTTTTCTCTTCTGAGTTAGTCAGGAATTATATCCTGCTTGTTCTTAACTCTAAAATGCACAATTTTTATCTGGGGCTTCCCAGCCAGGA
Source organism: Pseudopipra pipra (assembly GCF_036250125.1). Classification (NCBI taxonomy): domain Eukaryota; kingdom Metazoa; phylum Chordata; class Aves; order Passeriformes; family Pipridae; genus Pseudopipra; species Pseudopipra pipra. Next base: position 2,727,537 of record NC_087574.1, on the reverse strand, counting down.
GCCTGCCTGTCATTCAGGATATTTTTGGTGCAGGGTTTTTTAAAACCTGTTCTTCTTTCCTGGTTCACAGAAGACCCAATTACTTCTCACTTCCAATGTATTTATAGGGCCTTTTGGAACCTGCCACTTTATATTTTAATTCCAGGACTGAAAGAGCCCCTGTCAAATGCTCTTCTCCTTTGATTCCTGCCTTTGGAAGATAAAAGGCATTTCTGTGAAGGTCTCATTACCGCTTGGCCAGAACTGCAGGCACTTTCTCATCTATCTGATCTCTTTTGGAAGTCTGAGGATAATTTTTTGCCCCAGAAGAGTTGGAGGGTCACAATTGCTTTTTCGATTTCATTTCTGAAAGAAATTGCTGAGTGATGAGATCCAGCTGGTGGGTCCTCTGAGATGTCAGGGAACTTAATTTAAGGAGGTGTTAGAAGTGAGGTGTTAAAAGACCTTAAAAGTATTATGGCACTGAATCACTAATGTATCCACGTGTTCGAGGTGTTCCATCCAAATAATAATAATAATAATAACTCAGAGCCTTTTCTTCCACCAAGTTTGCTGGTTTTTCATAAATCCATTTTTAAACAAGTCTGGAGTGTGTTGACAAATCCTCTGACCACAGGGAAGTTTGTCCTTGAGTTTGTTAAGCACGAGCTGGCCCTTCCTGAAAGTTTGTTTTGCATTTCTGTAGTTAATTGTGTTCCTCCTGAAGAAGGCAGCGTGTGGGGAAGATGTGTCTGTACAGGCTCATTGTTTGCTTCTTTGTATTCTGATTTATTTGGTCAGAATGTGTCTTGTTCATAAACCAAACTCTCTTCCCAGACAAATACAAGATGCTTGGACAATAAAGCTTCTGCTTCTCTCCTGCACTGCTGTCTTAGAGGGAATTTTAGCAGCCTGTATTACCCTAATGTGTGTTTATTTCCTTCTGATTCACAAATACTTCTTTCTTTTTTTTTTTTTTTTTAATAACAACACCACAGATACAACCTGACTTGCTTTATGGCTCATAAATAATTCTTATTTGACTGGTCTGTTCAGTCTTTTGCGTTCATAATTATTTTATTAAGTGACTCAGCTGTTTATCAGCCTGGCTTGGTTTGTGCTCCTGTGTGAGGAGCAGGGGCTCCTCCAGCTCTGGGAGCCAAGATCTGCACCCAGGAGCCCCTCACCAGCTGCAAGAACACCTGTGTGGGCTGGGACCACCTCCCTCCTGCTCTGAGGGACCAGCCATGGGTGTCCTTACCCTCTTCTTGTGTTTCCACAGCCCTCCAAGTGACTTTATTCCCTGTGCCACTGCTCTCCAAGTGACTTTATTCCCTGTGCCACTGCTCTCCAAGTGACTTTATTCCCTGTGCCACAGCCCTCCAAGTGACTTTATTCCCTGTGCCACAGCCCTCCAAGTGACTTTATTCCCTGTGCCACAGCCCTCCAAGTGACTTTATTCCCTGTGCCACAGCCCTCCAAGTGACTTTATTCCCTGTGCCACTGCTCTCCAAGTGACTTTATTCCCTGTGCCACCCCTCGGGGAGTTTTGTTCCCACATCCTCTCCGTGGCTTTCCTCACCCTCTTGAGGTTTAATTTATTGCCTTGTTCTTTATCTCCTGTGCTTTCATCAAACACAGATGCACAGAGAGGGATTTGCTGTCCCTTCTCAGTGTTGCCCAATTCCATCCCGTGGTGCTGTGGGATATTCTTTTAAATAATCTGTATATGCAGGGCTTTTCAGAGACATATTTTAAGCTTCCTCCTTTCTCTGACCTTCCTCTTCTAACTTCCCTAACTGTGGCACATTTATAAAACTCCTTTTATATTTGCTTTACAGTATGTCTTGCCTCCTTTTTTTTAGAACAATTCACCTCACCAGATCACTTCATTTTACTGCATTATTTCTAGACTCTGGAATATTTCAACTTACATTTTCTTTCAGTTAAATCTTCTTGAATAACTCGTAATCTCGTAGTTCTCCTTCTCAGTATTTCCAGTTTCTTGGCTTTAGTTTTTGTGGAGGAATTGGCAGAGTGCTGTTGGATTGTTATGATGGAGCAGTGTCTCCCTGTCTCTGAAATGCTGTATTTTGGGCTGTTCACTACAAGGCTTGAATTTTGGGAACTTCTAAATCACTTTTCCCCTCTTAGATTGTTCTGTTCTCTTAAAAAAATGTGTGAAAGGCAACTGTGAGTATCAGACATATTTACTGCTTGAATACAGATACAACTCTCACTTAGTTCCCCCCTTTTTACTAAAGTTGCCTGTAACTGAGCTTGAAATGTTCTTTTATTTTTTACTTTCCCCCAAAGAAAATGCATGAACTGATCTTCAGTCTCTGTCCCACTTGCTCAAATAGGTTAGACTGTAAAATTAGGCATGTAAGTTGGGGGGGGGAGAGAAAATATTCAATATATTTCTGCTGTGCTGATTGTTTTACTTGTTTCAAATGGGTGAAAACGAGAGGAAGGCAGGCCCTGAGTGTTCTGCAGGATCCAGCTGCTGGGAGATGGTTCTTCCTTTGGCAGTTTTCCCCATATTTCATTTCAATCCCTGCATCCCCAAACATCCTCTTCCCTCACTCACCCACATGGGTTTTTTCAGGCGTGTTCCTATTTGCTGGTTTTTATCCAGGATTTATCTCTAGGTCAGTGATTCCTTTCTCAGCTTTTTCTGTATCAGCTTTAATCCTTCTCAGACCTTCCCTTCCTCATTGATTGTCCAGGTCTGATTGCTGAGATTATTGCACCCCAGTCTCCTCTAAATGCAGGGGCTGATTCATCCCCCTGCTCCTCCCAGTGCTGCTCCATTATGGAGCCATCTCTCCTCGTGCTGCTCAGAGCTTTTAACCTCCAGAGACTTTCCCTGAGGGAAAAGGAAAAGGCTTTTAGAGCAGTCCTTTCCGTGGGCATCCCTTGTGCAAAGCAGGGAATGGATTCCCGAGGTGGAAGGGCTCTGGGATGGTTGTGTTTGCAGGTTGGGCTCTGTCCTTGGGCAGGGTCAGCCCTGTCAACCACCTTTCCTCTCTCTCCCAGCTTACCTGGAACCCTGGGGGGAGGTCTGAGCTGTCAGGAGCTGGGATCTCGCTGCTGGAGATCCTGTGGGATGGTTTCCATGGCGTGTCGTGCCGGCAGAAAGCGGGATCTGACCAGAGCTCGTGGAGTTCAGGGGTCTTGGATATAATATTTGGTTTAAGGCAGGAGCCAAAGAATCCCAGAGTAGTTTGGGTTGGAAGAGACCTTCAAGACCATCTCATTCCAACTCCCTGCCCTGGGCAGGGACACCTTCCACCAGCCCAGGTTGCTCCAAGCCCTGTCCAACCTGGCCTTGGACACTTGCAGGGATCCAGGGGCAGCCACAGCTTCTCTGCCCAACCTGTGCCAGGGCCTCACCAGCCTCACAGCCAACAATTCCTTCCCAATATCCCATCTATCCCTGCCCTCTGTCAGTGGGAAGCCATTCCCTGTGTCCTGTCCCTCCATCCCTTGTCCCCAGTCCCTCTCCAGCTCTCCTGGATCCCCTTTAGGCCCTGGAAGAGGCTCTCAGCTCTCCCTGGATCCTTCTCTTCTCCAGGTGACCCCCCCCAGCTCTCCCAGCCTGGCTCCAGTCCAGTGATCAGCTCAGTGGCCTCCTCTGGATCCATTCCAACAGGTCCACATCTTCCCTGTGTTGGAACAGCTGGACTGCAGAGCAGGAGGAAACGGGGTGGGACCATCTGGCTCAGGGGATGGGGATCAAAAGTTCCAGGTTGTAACTGGTGACCGGTTCAGAGGGTCATTCCTCGGGGGAGGTGCTGGTGCCAGGAGCACAGAGCACCTTTGGCAACAGCCTGAAAGAGGGATCTGGGATTTTGTGGCATTTGCTCCCATTCCCTGACAGGTTTGGGATAAAACATCGCTGCTTTGCTGTGGCTGAGCCAGTAGAGGGAGCAGGAGTTTTCCACCAAATCCCACTTCAAATCCCGCTGAAATTCCCGTGCTGTGTGTAAAGGAGATAAAGTTACAGCTTTCCACATCGAATGGCCTTGTTTTCCTTTATCCATCATAAAACAAAAGTATTCTCATACACAATTCAAGAAGAATATATCCACTGGCTTCAAAGGGAAATACAGTCAATTTGAGTGATTTGTCCAGGCAAACTGTTGGGAAAGTGGAATGTCCTTTCCAGGATGTCTGAGGAAACTTTAAGGATTTGCATATCTATAATAGTTTAAAAATTCAATCAAGTCTTTTAAGAAAAAAAAAAAAGGTTTATATCAGTGAATTCAACTGTTTTGTCTGTAAAATCAGTGAGAAACCACTGGGATGTCCTAATGACTGACCCTGGAGTTTCTGTGCTGGAACAAGCCTGGCCCCAGATCTCATGTGAGGAACAAACTTGGATTGTTCCTTAAAAAACAGGATTTAAACAAAATGAGTTTTCTAATCTGTAAAAACGGGGGTCTGTTTTTTATACAAGCAAATGAAAAGTAACGTTTCTCACAGTTCTAGAAACTTACTAAGTATTGAAATGTTTCTAAATAAAGAGTTTTAGAAATTATTCAACACTTGCACGTTGATTTTGCCATTTTACCTGAGTGTGTTGAATATAGAACATCTATTTTCTTGTCATCAGATGTGGCACAAAAATAAGCAATATCTTCACCTGCAGGAAAGAGAAAGAAAATGGAGAAAATTCCAAGCTAAATATAGAATCCCAGAGTGGTTTGGATGGGAAGGGACCTTCAAGACCATTCATGCCACCCCCTGCCATGGGCAGGGACACCTTCCACCAGCCCAGGTTGTTCCAAATTTATCCAACCTGGCCTTGGACACTTGCAGGGATCCAGGGGCAGCCACAGCTTCTCTGGGCAACCTGTGCCAGGGCCTCCCCACCCTCCCAGGGAAGGATTTCTCCAAATATTCCATCTATCCTGCTTTCTAGCAGTTTAAAATCATTCCTGCTCGTCCTGTCACTCCAGCACTAAGGTCCTTCTCCCTCTTGAGAAATTCCAGGCTTTGTATTTTTCTTCTTTTCGGGTGTTGAGTGTAATTCCTGTTTGCAGTGAGTTCTGCCTGTGAGGATTTGGGATCAGCCAGGGAAAGCTGTGGGTGACAGCCTTTACTGATGAGGTGGGTGGGGAATGTCCCCATCACGTGTCTGGGCACAATCCCACGCTGATTTTTCAAGCAGTAAATGCCATTAATGATAAACTGGGCAAATCTCTCATTATATGGGTGTATAATGTACTGGAACAGGAGCCTGTCACTCGTGGGGGCACGTGGGTCAAATTCATCTCTTTGGAATTCAGCTCTTTGCAAAATGTTATTTCAAGGTGGCTTTTCACAACTTGAAGTTCTAAATTTAGCTTTTTTTTTTTTTTTTTTTTTGGAGTCTGTGTTATCAAGAGATTTGAGCAAGGCTCATATTCCAGTGCCTTTTTCTCTGCTTAACCTGCAGGAGTAGGTTCAGTGACCACAAGAGAGAAACTCTTGAGCAGCAACATGAAAGTTCTTACTCAGTGCAGGTAACACAAAGAATGTAAAAAAGAGCTTTGAGTGCAGAGCCACAACACAAAAGTTGTGCTTTTTCTGTTTATTGGGGAGGGGAAGGAGGGTTCTTCCAGATATCCTTTGATTATTATAGCATAGTGTGGAAGGAGGGATTATTAATTGCTGTGTGGAAGAGAGGGAATCTTATTCCCCCTTCACTTGTAAAACCTCACAGTGCAAAATAATCCTCTTGTCTCACGATTTCATTTGGTGTTTAAGCTTCCAGATGTGAGGATAAAAGGCAAGGTGAGGCTGGAGCTGGGTAGCAGGAGGTATTATGAAGTTGTTGCCTGGTTAAATTTAATTTTCAATAGATTTGATTTTTCAGCTCCACAGTTACAAAGTCAGAAGCAGAGAATACAGAGAGAGATGGATGAGGTGTGATGGCAGGTGGGGGAGAGGCTGTTATTGCTCTCAAGGAAGCTTTAGAATAATAGATGAGGCAGCTTTGGGTGAGAGATCAGGTGCTCCTGGGCTTTAAGGAGCACATCCCAGGATGGTTTGAGCCTGAGGGGTCTGAATTACCAACCTTGAGGAGCTGCTGTGGTGCTGGAGGTGAAGCAGCTTTAGCAAAGGTTAAAGGTGGTGGTGAGGAGCTTTCTGGGGCTTCAGTACTGCTGATTTTTTACTTTTTGATTTAATTTTGGTGTTTAATCACAGTTAGGGAGCACTCTGCAGTTTCCTAGGTTTTCAGAAGAAGGAAGGGATCTTACAAAGCAGGATCTGAGACTGCGACTGATTCGGTGCTCCTTGGGCACAACACTTTTGGTTATCAAACAAACTTTTGGATATCAAACAAACTTTTGGATATCGAGCACTGGCTGGAGCTGTCCCTGTGTTCAGTGTGGTGGGAGCATTCCCAAACAAAATGAAACAAACCCTGCTGGCCTTGGGTGCCTGTTAACCAGCTCCATTTCCATCACACTCCTCACAATTATTAATCCCACTTAGTCTCAATGTGCCTTTACTTCAGTGTCCCCCCAGGATGTGAGATTTTTCCATATCACTTTTTCCCCTCCCAGGTTCCTAAAGGTAAATATTGTTTGTATGCAGTGTGACTTGTCCCTGGGAAGTGCTGGCACAGATTTTTGCAGTTGTTTATTCCATTGACAGATGTTGAATCCATAGCACTCCATCCTGGGATTATATTCCAGGTGTGAGTCATATTTTTATTTTTGAGGGATTTTTATGCAGGTTTGTGTGGAACCTGCTGATCTGCAGTGAGTGATCAGATATGGTCCAACACAACTCAGGAAAGGTTAAAATCAACTCCTCCCTCCAGCAGCCTCTTCCCAGCCTCCAGGTTTTTCCATGGCTTTGCAAGGGGGGATGTTTGAACGTGGCATTGGCAGCTCCCAGCTCAGCACTGGGGGGGTGAAGTGTCCCATGGCCCACTTGGTTCCCATAAACCCACCTTTGATCCCTGGAGCACCTGTGCCAGGGCTTTGGGATCAGGCTGGAATGCCATCATTACATTCTCTTTTGGGAATTGCTCTTCCTTTTCCTTTTTTTTTTCCTTTAAGAAGAGCAAGTGTCTGGTACTTACGAATACTTTTAAAGGAAAAATTATCTAATACTTTTAAAGGAAAAATTATCTAATACTTTTAAAGGAAAAATTATCTTCTCCTTGTAAGAGGATTGATTTTTAAGCTGCATCTCTTCAGGAGTTTCTCCTTCTCAGCCTGTTCTTGCCTGAACTTCTCCTCTCAGTGTGTCTGTGAGGACTATTTCTTTCTTTTTTTTTTTTTTTTTTTTTTAGTATCAGAAATATTTTTAGATAAGTCATGGATAATTTTTGCTAAAGCTTCCATCTTTAAATGACCTATTTGAGGGGAATTGTGGAAATTTTTTGCTGCGAGATCATTCTGAAGTGGAAGGGTTTATGTTTCCTTTTATATCATTTTCTTGCTGAGGATGAGAGATGGGTGGAGAAATGACCCATATTCTCTTAGCATACAAACCCCCCCCCCAAATCTAAGCCAACTGGGGGTGGGATTTTACAAGAAGGTTCAACGAGGTGTCCAGGTCTCAGCAGAAGGTGGTTTTGTGTCATTTAAAAAGGTTTGAAAACCTTTCAAGTGAATTCAGAATGATTCTGAGCCCTCAAATCCTCTGAGACTGTTCCTGATTGTTGACAGACAAAACTGATCTGAGGAACTGCACCTTTGGTCTGTTCTTAGAGTAAGATCATGAGTTATCTCATAGCCCCAATATACTGATTTAAAAGGAGGCATTTAATTTATATTTGTATTTCTCTTTGCTGCCATTTCAAGTGACACATTAATCCCTGAATTTAATTGTCTACTGAATACAAATTAGTCTGCTTTTAACTTATTTTAAACCACTTTCTCTCCCTGATACCACAAGAATTAATAGTGCATTTAAATGATTTATTCATCGTGTTGTTCTTGTCTGATTTATATGATTGAGTCATCCACTTAATCTTCTATTTTAAAATATTCCTTGAAGTTGTTCACATTGAAATACTCATTCTAATCACTGAGGTGCCAACACTGTTTTATTCAGAGGCATAAAAAGCATTCCTGGGAGTGTTCCTGCATTTTTCATCTAGGAATTGATGTTCAAAACTGCTGTTATTTCAATTAGTTAAAAGTGTTACATGAACAAAACTTGTTTGGAAGTTTACAAACAATGCTGCTTTATTAAGCACAGACACCTAGAAGGGCTTCAGGAGATCAAAGTGCTGAAATGGAAAGAAAAATTAGAATTCTGGGTGTCTAAACATCCCAGCTTGGTCCTGTCTGCTGACCCTGCTGCCTGATAAATGACCCTGAGCTGGGAAATGGCCTCTGAAATCTGCCCTGCAGGGGAAAAACCCCCTCAGAGTTTATAAGAGAATATCCAGCTATTCCTTATCTTCACTGACAATTAAACAGAGCCAGAACTTTGTGCCTGGGACACGTCCCTGCTCTTCCATGGAGCTCTTTGGTGCTCCTTGGACATCCACCAGCTTTGATCTCTTCCCTGGACACGCTGAGAGAGCAAATCATCCCCTGGAATAAGAGATGGGGGGTGGTGAAAATAGAACTTTTAATCTCTGAAGCAGCTCAGGAGGGAGGGCACGGCCTGTTCTGCCCATTCCAGAGGCTGGGACATGGGAAGGGCAGGAGCTGCACCTGGAAACCCTCCAGGGAAATCAGGGAGACAAAAAAATCAAATGAAGCAGAGGCCACTTTGGAAGTGCATAATGACAGTGGAACAGGCCTTGTTGTAATAATTTCTTTATTAATTCAAGGCAGTTTTCTTCATTTTCTTCCTGTTTTCCCTGAGAGAAGTGTTTCCCATCTGGAATGTTGCAGAAGGGTGGCATGTACTGACTCTGAGCTTTTGGTTCTGTGTTTGCTAAACTCACATTTCAACAACACAGGGGGGGCTGCTTTAGTCCCAGTGGGACAAGATTTTAAAGGGAAAGGGGAAATTTCAGCGTGTTAAACAAATTAATCCAATCTGTAGTTGGGATAAATAAATTCTTTGTGTGGGGGCCATTAAACAAAACCAGCATTTAGAAGTCCACAAACTCACTGGCACAGAGAAGCTGTGGCTGCCCCATCCCTGGAAGTGTCCAAGGCCAGGTTGGAGGGGGCTTGGAGCAACCTGGAATAGTGGAAGGTGTCCCTGCCCATGGCAGGAGGTGGCACTGGGTGGCCTTGAAGGTCCCTTCCAACCCAAATTCTAGGATTCTCTGATTCTAAAAAAACCCCAATATTTCTTAGATCCTAAATAGACAAAAGAAAAACAGGATCTTAAAAAGGGGGTGGAGTGAGATGAGCTTTGAGGTCCCTTCCAACCCAAACCATTCTAGGATTTTATAACTTTACATTTGGTGAATTCCCAGCATTTTTTCACTATGGAATGAGGAGGAATATGGAGGCTTCTGGGGCACTTCTGTTGTGTGAGTACCTGCATTTTTAAGTGACTCGATTAAATTAATTTTAAATCTGATCTTCTCCCCAGTGCCTTTTAAATTCTCCCTAATTCCTTTTAAATTCAGTAGGTCAACAAAAAGAAAAAAAGGGTATTCTGGAAGATTAGTATTTTTTTTAATTTATCCAAATTTAATGCATTCCTGTATAATATACTTGTTTCTTAGTTGTTTGTCAGTGTGGGAGGGTTTTGCATACAAGTTCTTCAGAGAGCACAAGAGGTTAATGTCAACTTTGGGTTGTTCCTGTCTTTCTAAGACCAAGTCTGTTGGTATTTTGTGCCTCTGCTTGGCACCAGTGATGATTTATCACAGGCTGAACCCTGAAATGAGTGTCTGTAACAGCAGAATGACTCCCTCTTATTTCTGAGCTGGGTTATCTGAAGAAATCTCATTTTCTAATCTGCAGCAGCTCTGTGTAAGAATTGTAATTAAAGTGACTGTGGCCCTACAGTAACTTGCTCTATTGATGTGCTTATGAATTTCTCATTAGGTAGGAACAAAAAAAAAAATAATTATTAAGTAACCAGTACGTTCTTGACAGAAAATCTTATGATCTAACTAGTGTGGCTTCCTTGTTCATACAGCATTTAGCATATTTAGCTCCTTACCCTTGCCAAGGTGAGCCCTGATGGAAACACTGCCCAAGGCTGGAGGCCAGAGGCTTTTATAACCTGGAACCATTTTTAGTAGAAATTAGGAATTGGAGGCTAAACTGTGTGTTCTGAGCTGAGCAAAGGCAGATGTGCCCCGTGCAGAGCTGGGAGAGGAGCTGTGAGCAGAGGCCCCTGTGATAACACTGAAATCCGTGTTTGCAGAAACCTGGGGGCTTGTTGATGGCATCTGTTTTTCCCTGCTGTGCCTCCCTTTCTGTGTCCAGCTGTACAGAGCTAAAAGAGTGGGTTTAAAATTAATGAATGAAATACATCTGATTTCCAAATATTATTAGCAGCACAGTTTTTTACTCCAGATATTTGTACAATGATCTTCCCACATCAAAATAAAAAAAAAAAAAAGGAGGGGTGTTGGGTTTGATTTACATCCTCAGTTTTACATCCTCAGTATGGGTGTCTCTGGATAAAAGAGTCACTTGATATTAATAGAAACAAGGATGCCACTTTTCCCCTGTGAAATAGGTGAGATGAATCCTACCCCAAATTATATGTACCTGCTTCTTTCCAGTGACAAATAACAGGCTTGAGATGATGAAGGTACAGATCTGTGTCACTGATGCCTGAACTTTAAATTTAAGATTCATTCTGCTCCAAAATAACCCAGATGTTGGTTTATATGATTTCTGATTTCCTGTGCATGCCAGGGAAAAACCCCACTTGTCTCATGTCTGGAATCCCTGGGCAGGAATGCTGACAGTGGCTCTGGTAGGAGAAGGACTTAAGCTAATAAATTTATTATGACAGGGGTGTTTTCTTGCTGTGTTTTTGGACAAGCTGCCAGCACAGTAGGACCCTGATTTCAGTTCAGGCTTCCAAGCACTGCAGTAATAAAAATAAACACAAACATCCTTGCAGAGGCAAAGAATTCTTTTTGAATGTTGCAGTTGCTCGGGGTGGCCTCGTGACCCCTGGGCTGGGGTTTGTTGTGGTGGTTTTTCCTGACTGATCAGACTGGGGGGAGTTCATGTGGGATGTCCCAAAAGGAGCCAACTGGCCCCTTTGCATTTTGAGTTACATTTCAAGTCACAGAATGGTTTGGGCTGGAAAGGACCTTCAAGATCATTGTGTTCCATCCCCTGCAGGGACACCTTCCACCAGCCCAGGTTGTTCCAAATTTATCCAACCTGACCTTGGACACTTGCAGGGATCCAGGGGCAGCCACAGCTTCTCTGGGCAACCTGTGCCAGGGCCTGGCACCCTCACAACCAAGGATTCCTTCCCAGTATCTTACAAACATCTTCCTCAAATTTAGGGAGTCAGAAGCTTCAGGCAGTGGTCCTGCCTGTGCCAGTGGAATTCCCAGGCTCCAAATCAGCCCTCAGTGCCATGTTGTGCTCTGAACTGCTTTCTCCAAGGGATCTGGGATGCTGAGGAGGAGTAGGCTGGAGGCAACTGTTGATGGTGTTCTGTGCTGAACAGATGAAGAACTTGCTGCAGTTGAGTTATTTCTGCTGAATAGAAATGAACCAAAATACAATGATTTTGCCTGGTTGTTGGGCAGCTGTTATTGGGATGGGAGAAAGGGAAGCAGACTTAATTTAAGTAAATTTGCAAACAAATCTGGAGTTAGTGCTGAAATGAATGTGCTGTCAGACACAGTCCCAGCAAGTCCCAGAGTCCAGTCTCTCCTCCTGAAGAGAGGAAGTTTTTTGCCTTAAAATATAGTAGGAGGAGAGGGAAAAAAAAACCCCATAACTTTTTGGCAGGTGCTGAGGCCTTGCAGCATCTCCTTCACCAGCTCTGCCTCGCAGCTCCCTCAACAACCCAAAGAAATCCCTAAAATTCCTCCTCTGCTCCAGTGACCTTCCTCAAAGAGAGAAAGGAACTTGGATGATAAATGGCTGGACTTAAGTGTGTTTATGAAATGCCAAAGCCTCTTAAGCCAAATTGCTATTTTTCCTTCATTAATTAGGATGTTTCCATATTGCAGCTTTTACCCCAAACAGATGGTTGGCTCCGTGGGGAGCCTGACAGAGCACAAATACCTCGAGTGCTCTTCCCTGATGGAAGTTTGACTTAGGAGGAGTTTGCATTTGCATCTCTTTTTTTTTCCTTTATAAAACCTGAAAATGTGCAGCTCACACTTGAAAATGACCGAGCAGCTGAGGCAAAGCAGGGAAGTAAAAATGTGGAATAATCAACCTGCAGTGATTCTGTGGTAAGATTTGCTGGGTTTGGGTTTGTTACAAACCAAAAGGAATTTTCAGTGCTGTTCATTTAAGAAACTGTAAGTTCACAGGGGATGGAGGGATGGGAAAGTGTTGGCTGCTGCAGCATCTCCAGTGCCCACCTGGCACCTGCTCCAGCAGCTCCTGCTCTGCTCCCTTGCAGACAGTCACAGAGGTGCTGGAGGTTCTGAGTTCAGGCAGGAATAACCCTCAGTGTAATTCCCAGGTGTGTTTGCATCCCTGAGGGAGGGAGGAAACACGAGGAAAGCTTGAGGTCAGCAGTGCTTGGGGCCCTTGTTTTTCCCTGTTTGCTTCAGGAGGCGGTTAAAGGTGTTAGGGCGCAGTTAAATACGTAAAAAAATTTAAATATTTAAAATTTTTAAGAGCTCTGTGGCCCTATTCTGAGTTTAAAAGCGCATGAAAATGTGCTGGCTCTTGTGTTTGTGAAGTGTCTCATGGAAATGCTGATTTACATGTAGAGTATCTTTGAAATGATCAGTTATGACAATCACATCTAAGGGTTTTTTTTTTCTTTTTAGAGTTAAACACACCCAGCATGTCTCTTCCTCCTTTCCTTCTGCTCTTCTCCACCTTTTTGTCTGTTAATTTGGTTTTGTGTGGATAATAATGCCAGAGAGGGAGTTAACTGGGGAGTCTTGGCTGCGATGTGGAAAACCATGGGAAAGAACATCCCATATTTTACTGATGACACGGTGCAGGGCTTGGTTTGCTGGGTGGATAACAAGGGTTTAAATTATTACTGCCTCACTTTTCCAAATCCAATGCAAAAATCTCCCATTACACAGTGAGGAAGGAAGAAGGAATTGGGATTGGGATCATGAGGATCCCAAGGACATGGAGATGGGAAGTCTTAGGGAAAGCTGACTGACATTCTGGTGAGCTTATGTACAGAGAGATAATTAATTTGGGTTATTTAGGTCATTAAACAATGGCAGCAATAAGGTTGCTGTGAAAACTTAGCAAGGAGAAGTCGCTGGATTTAACTTGTAAACTGATTATTTGGTGGTTTATCACATAAAAATGGCAATACTTGGACAGCCAAAGGGTATTTACATGTATTTAATGTGTATTTATATGTATTTATTGAGAAAGTGCTCTTCCATGGGGGCTGGTAAACCTTGGATCTGGAGAGAGGGGGGAAGGAGAGCGGAGGGATTAATGTCCTGAGTTTGTGTGTGTTTGTTCAGGAACTTGAATAAATATTTCTTTTTGTGGTGAAAGTATTGACTTTTTAAATCTGGCTGATGCTTGGCCAGACAGTTTCAATGTTGTATTTAAGAAGTTTGTTTTATTTATAAATTGATGATTGCATATTTTAATATTTTTACTTCTGTTCCTGCAGTAGAATCACCTATTTATTCACTCACTCTTGTTCTGTGGATTCATTTATCCTGCATTCCTGTTCCCCACCCCTTATTTACTGCAGTGAATAGCACAAGGAAGAAAGCCCCAACTTGAATTTAGTAATGCTCTGTAGTGCATATTTCTTGGTTCACTTAAATATTCTGAATATAAAGACATTCTGACTTCCTCTCTATGCCTAAACCATCATATTTTTTCAGTTACCACTTACTGGTAACTCTGGCTTAAAATGAGATTGATGCAAGAGCACATCTGGATATTCTACATATTGTCAGAAATCTGCTTTTCCTTATTTATAGCCATTTCATGTCTCTCAGTTGTTATATAACTGAGATTTGCAGCTGAAACAAGAGAAGGTGAATCATCTCCGTGGCAAAGTGCAGCAATAATGAGTTTATCTGTTCTCTCACAGCACTGGGAAGGGATGGAAGCAGCAGGGCTGTCCATTGCCTGGCTTTGTTTTATTTAAGAGCTAAAATGAAGTTTATTAGCAGTGATGGCATCAGCCAGACACCTCCTTTAGGTGTTACATCTCCCAGTTCCTTCTTATCCTGAAAATGTTCATCTTGGCTGTTAATTCTCTGGCTGCACAGCCCTGGTGTGTGGTTTAGGAGCAGATTATCCCAGAGGTATTCCATGGGTTATATGGGCAAAGCACAGATTAAGGGCTTGAAATCTTCCATTAAAAAAAAACCCCACAACAAAACCCCCAGAAAAACCCAATTTTCAAGTTATTCTGTTAAGTGTAAAACAGTCACAGCTCAGTGAGTTGTTTTAAGCCTGAGCTGCTGAAAAGCCTCCCAGAGAAGTCAGAGCCTCCTGAAAACAGTTTTCACTGTTAGGCTCAAAGATGTTTAAATTTGACTTTAGAAACTTTTCATTTTGGCCTTCGGTGTCTCTTCCCAGGAGAGCACTGGGTAACTGGCACAGGGGCAGCAGGAGCAGGTGGTGGCTCCTTCTGCAGCTTCTCCCTCTGTGGACACCCTGGAAAAGGGAAAACAGAACCTGTTGGCCTTTACATCTTCATTATTCAAGGGTAGAGGCTCCACTGAGCTACAGCTGTAATGACCTGATCAAACAGGAGCCTTAAATGAAAATATAAAATTACCACTGTACAGTGCAGCTGCTTTGTTCTGGTTGGAATCCCAGCATTCCAGCCCTCCTTTGAACAGTTAACAACTTGGGAAGTGTGAGAATAGCACAGGTACATTAGTGGTGGAGATTCATTAGGGAAAGAAAACTCATCTTGCTGAATCCCAGAGTGGTTTGGATTGGAAGGGACCTTAAATAAAGCCCATCCAGTGCCACCCCCTGCCATGGGCAGGGACACCTTCCACCAGCCCAGGTTGTTCCAAATTTATCCAACCTGACCTTGGACACTTGCAGGGATCCAGGGGCAGCCACAGCTTCTCTGGGCACCCTGTGCCAGGCCCTCCCCACCCTCACAACCTTCCTAGTATCTTATGAACATCTTCTTAAAATTTAGGGAGTCAGAAGCTTCAGGCAGTGGTCCTGCCTGTGCCAGTGGAATTCCCAGGCTCCAAATCAGCCCTCAGTGCCATGTTCTGCTCTGAGCTGCTTTCTCCAAGGGATGTGGGATGCTAAGGAGGAGTAGGCTGGAGGCAGCTGCTCATGGTGTTCTGTGCTGAACAGATGAAGAACTTGCTGCAGTTGAGTTATTTCTGCTGAATAGAAATGAACCAAAATACAATGATTTTGCCTGGTTGTTGGGCAGCTGTTATTGGGATGGGAGAAAGGGAAGCAGACTTAATTTAAGTAAATTTGCAAACAAATCTGGAGTTCCTACTGAAAAATCAAAAGTTTTTCCGTTCAGAAATAGATGCTCAATGTGATTTCAGCAATGCAGTTTTGGGATGTTATTTGTGTCCTTAAACTGATGCTGAAAAACAAAGATAATGCATTGGGCATGTAGGAGAAATGCTTCAGTGCCTTTTTTTAAAGTAACTTTCCCTTCCAAAATCAATGTCTGCACTTTACCCAGAGATTCAGCAGGTCACCTTCTGAGGAGCTGAGTTCTCATCCATTGAAATAGAATCAGCCTCACTGAGAGTTGGATGATTTGGGATTAATAACTTCATGGTACCTTTAATTTTAGACCCTCATCTGGATCTGTCTCATCATAGAATATCCTGAATTGGAAGGGACCCACAGTGATCATTGAGT
This sequence comes from Pseudopipra pipra, assembly GCF_036250125.1. NCBI lineage: Eukaryota > Metazoa > Chordata > Aves > Passeriformes > Pipridae > Pseudopipra > Pseudopipra pipra. The sequence goes on along the minus strand of NC_087574.1, from coordinate 2,711,671 downwards.
CCAACAGACAAATTTGATTTAAAATAAGATTTAAAGAAAAAATCTTGTTTTGAGAGCCATATGTTGAGTGACAGGACCAGGGGAATGGCCTTAAGGAGGGCAAGGTTAGGCGGGATATTGGGAAGAAATTCTTGGCTGGGAGAGTGGTGAGGGACTGGCACAGGTTGCCCAGAGAAGCTGTGGCTGCCCCTGGATCCCTGCAAGTGTCCAAGGCCAGGTTGGATGAATTTGGAGCAACCTGGGCTGGTGGAAGGTGTCCCTGCCCATGGCAGGGGTGGAACTGGATGGTTTAAGGTCCCTTCCAACCCAAACCCTTCTGGGATTCTGTGAATGCTCAGCTGAAAAGGTAATTTTTGCAAATCCTGCATTTCTAGAGTATATAAATACATTGGTGTTTGTACTTGTTTTTATCCACAGCCTGGTGACAGATATCTTTTTATCCTGGTCTAAGGAAACGTTTCCTGAAGGAGAAATGAAAAAAGGTTAAAAGAATGCAGGTATCACTGCTGTGAAATGGGAAAAGGGGGTGGTGGTGTGGCTTTAAGGCCAAAGCGTTTCAGACTTGACGCGTTTCAAAACCTGAATTGTGGTAAAATATTTTTCTTTTAAGTTTGTCTTGTGCAACACTCTGGGCACAGAATTTATGGGGGTGTGAAGTCAGACTGATTGAGACTTTTGTGCTGACATTTCCTATGGTGGGGCCCCGGAATGTGAACGGTGCAGGTTCTCACGGTGCCTTTGATATTTATCCCTTTTGATCTAAAAAGTACAGGCCACGGAGAGATTTTAAATTTTAAATGGTTTAATATCGTGTGTTCTTAATATTGCAAGCTTTAATTTATTTCAAAGCCCTCTGGAGGGCCGTGCATGTTTGCAGGAGAAGCAGAGCTTGGTAGCAGGAGGGTGTGCTGGAATTTTAGGTGAAATGATTCCTTGGGCGTGATTCCCACTGAAGTGTGAGAACCCTGGGATATTTAGGGAAGTGAGGTGCAGTTTCTAGTATTCCCCATGAAATATTTCTATACAGAATATCAGAACAGAGATTATGTCTTTACCATCAGCTCTGAGGAGTTGATTTGCTACTTTCTGCTGGTCCAGTAATCACATTTCATACTGGCAATATTTTTTTAATTGTAAGTAATAAAATAGAAACTAGAGGTTTTTGAAAGACTCGTGATGTGCATTAAAAAATTCAACAGCCAGGCTGCTTGTAAGGACCTTGATACTTAATTTAAAACCACAATCTATTTTGTGTCACTGTAAGATAGGTAAATACCCAATATGCTAAATAATTTTTAAGGTGTAGTAATAGAAGCCATTATATAAGATTATTATCTGTAGGAGATGCTGATTTAGTGGGATGTGAGGCAAGAAACTCAATTATTATGTTATAATAGTGCCATTGTGAGGATAAATCAAGTATGTGTGAGTCCCTTCCAACTCAGGGAAGTTCTGTGATGTCATTGAAAAATAGTTGTTGGATATATCCCAGAAAACTCATTGTCAACACCTACACTGATGGTAGGTGTTGGGTTGTAAAGTTTTCCTTTAGTTAGATTCTGTGAGAATAATGCAGAATTTTAGAAGTTGTTTTCAAGACTTCAGATTTACCTGAGAGAGAGCGAAAATGGGCAGTTCTGCTTTCTTTGAAGTGCAAAGGCTTTCATAACAGAAAAAAAACTTAAAAAACCGGCTCAGTTATCTCTTCTGGAAGCTCTTGAACAGCTCAGGTCAGCAGCCTCTGAGATTTATTACTGGATGTGAAGTGTGGAATTGATGTCTGGAATGGAAAACGTGGCCCAGAACGTCTCTGTGATGAGGGGAAATGTCACTGCACAGCACAGGGTGAGAGGCAGGAAAAGGGACCATTTTATTTGTGCAGTAAAAGTTCACCTTGTCAGGGTGTGGATTAGATAAACCATGCTGGTTTCTGTGGGGACTGTTGTGGAATCACAGAATCATGGAATATCCTGGGGTGGGAGGGACCCCCAAGGATCATCCATCCAACCCCTGGCCCTGCACAGACACCCCAACAATCCCACCCTGTCCCTCAGAGCGTTGTCCAAACCCTCCTGGAGCTCTGGCAGCCTTGGGGCTGTGCCCACTGCCCTGGGGAGCCTGGGCAGTGCCAACCACCCTCTGAGGGAAGAACCTTTTCCCCATATCCATCCCAACCCTCCCCTGGCACAGCTCCAGCCCTTCCCTGGTCCTATCCCTGCTCACCCAGAGCTGGAGCTGCCCCTCAGGAGGAGCTGCCAACCACCAACCACCCTCCCTGCCAGAAAATATTGCCCAGAAAATATTCACCACTGCGGGTTTTTTTTGTGTCAGGTGCTGTTCCTGCAAGTTTTGCCCATTATGGTCTTTCAGGGAAAAGCTGATTTCCTTGGTTGAGCTGTAAAAACCAACCAAGGGGGGCCCAAGGAGCAGCTTTTGTGGCATCCCTGGGAGCTCGTGGTCTTACTCACAGCTCCCTGTTTGGACAGAAGATCCACAAGGATGAGTGTGCAGGCTTTATTTTTAATATTTGAGGAGGAGGAAGGGGAAAAAAAATAAAGGTGATTAGAAACATTTACACCTTGTTGGTGAGGTGGGTGTGTGGAACAGCAATCCAGCTGGGAGAAGGTCTGAGGATGGAGGAGAATGTGAAGTGGTGGTTTGGAGCAGCTGGGAGAATACAGGCAGTTATCATCAATCCTGGAAGCCCAGAGTGGTTTGAGTTGGAAGGGACCTGAAAGATCATCTGGTTCCAATCCTTTTCCATGGGCAGGGACACCTTCCACCAGCCCAGGTTGCTCCAAATTTATCCAACCTGGCCTTGGACACTTGCAGGGATCCAGGGGCAGCCACAGCTTCTCTGGGCAACCTGTGCCAGGGCCTCCCACCCTCCCAGGGAAGGATTCCTTCCCAGTATCCCATCTAACCCTGCCCTCTGGCAGTGGGAAGCCATTCCCCCTTGTCCTGTCCCTCCATCCCTTGTCCCAGGTCCTTCTCCAGTTCTGTTGGAGCCCCTTTAGGCCCTGGAAGGGGCTCTCAGGTCTCCGTGGAGCCTTCTCTTCTCCAGGCTGAACACTCCCAGCTCTCCCAGCCTGCCCCCGGGGCCAGAAGAACAGTTTATTTTTCAAAGGAACAGACCAAACAAAAATATGTTGAGCTGATAATGACAAAAAACTAAAAATCAATGAACTCAGTAGAACTTATCCATATTTTATCTGCCCTCAGGCGAAAGGCTTCTTGCGTCAGTTAGATTTTTTTTCTTCCTGTATCTTCAATTCTTGCAGCCAATTCTCTTCCCTTCAGAGCAGCAGCAATCCTAAATAATAGAAATAGTGAAAAGAAGCAGAACTCTGATCTGGTTCTCTGATTCCATGGCATTCTGGTGCTTGAGCCCCTCAGTTCCTGTCCCTGTCGTGGCAGCAGGGCTGGGCTCTCCCCAGCTGAGCATTCCCTGCAGCTCAGGGGTCTGTGCACACTGAGGTGAAGATTTATGGTGCTCAATTATTCTTCTTTAAAAGAAATTCCCTCCGAGTAATCCATGTCAGAAAGGCTGTCTGAGCACATAGTTCTGCTGCTCTTTGTGCAGATTCCTTTGCATGGACCCTGGTTGTATAAATGGCATTTTTCTGGGGTGGTTGGTGGGGGTGTGACAGGCACAACCCCTGAAAGCAGTGAATTTACTGTGTGGCCTCCCTGCTTTGTCACAGGTTCATAATTCTCACCTTCTTTAGAAGGATCAAATGTCAAAATTGATTTTTTGGGGGGAGGAAAAATATCCCCTTCATCTGTTGTGAACAATACTTCCCTACATGCCATCAAGTAATTAAGGTAATAAAACATATTGCTGCTTTAATTAAACATTGTATTTTTATGTGGCACTATAAACATGGTAGAGATACAAACAATTTTTGGAGGAAGCCAATAAAACTTCTGTGTAAAATTTACAGCCCAAGTATTCAGTGTCCACAGTGCCTGATGCAGAGCACTGAGGCAGTGAACATGTATTTTAAATAAACCCCAATCTGTGCAAACCCCAAAATACACAGTACTTTGTGCAGACAGCTGTAGCAGCATGGATACAACTATATATATATTTTTTTTGTGTGTGTGAGATTCAGCTTAACATCTGTTAGCGGCTCAAGGCTTTAATTTCTTCATTTTGGGATCATCTGGTTGGTAAATGTTGGTAACTCCACAGTTGTCTTTGGCACTGTGAGCATTGACCCTCTCTCTGTTGAGGTGGGGAAGGTGATTCCTTGCTGAAAATTAAACTACCTGGGGGGATTCTTGGTCATCTTACTGGTAAATCCTTTATTTATTTACATGTTTTAACTTGGAGTTAATTTAAAAAGTCCTGCTCTAGTGGGCACAGTGCTTATTTCTGTCCCTTTGACCTGTAAAGGTTTAGGAATAAACTAATTGCTTTTGGCTTTTGCCACATGAAAATGAGTTGCTAATTTGAATATAGATATTAGAAAACAATATTGTGTTTAGTCTGTTTTCATAGAATCACCAGAATGGCTTGAGTTGGCAGGGATTTAGAGATCACCCAGTCCCACCTCTGGGGCAGGGACACCTTCCACTAGCCCAGGTTGCTCCAAGCCCTGTCCAGCCTGGCCTTGGACACTTGTCTGCAGTGGGGGCTGTGGGCTCAGGAGACTTAAAGAAATGTTTAAACCAACCAAAGGGACTAATCAGGCACCTCCTTACTGAAGAATGTGCTTTTTATTGTGCTTTGTTCACTATATATATATATTAAGAAACCAGAGATGCTTTAGAGCTGCTTCTCTGCTGATTATCCCTGTAAAGTTCTGAAGGATTTGTGTCTTTTCCAAAGGTAATCAAAATGTCTCATCAGCTTTGAAATGCTTTTAAAACAAGACCAATTCTGCCTTTCTTTTTCCAGGTGTGCTGGTTGGGGCTGACACCCAGTGCTGCATCCAGCTGGCAGCCAGTCACCAGTGGTGTCCCCCAGGGCTCAGTGCTGGGCCCAGTTCTGTTTCATCATTTATTGATTACTTAGATGAGGGGATTGAGTCCATCATCAATAAATTTGCAGATGACACCAAGCTGGGGGGGAGTGTGGATCAGCTGGAGGGCAGGAGGGCTCTGCAGAGGGACCTGGAGAGGTTGGATCCATGGGCTATTCCAAGGGGATGAGGTTCCACCAGGCCAAGGGCCGGGTCCTGCCCTTTGGCCACAACAACCCCCGGCAGCTCCAGGCTGGGCCAGAGGGGCTGGAGAGCAGCCAGGCAGGAAGGGAGCTGGGAGTGGGGATGGACAGGGAGCTGAACAGGAGCCAGAGTGTGCCCAGGGGGACAAGAAGGCCAATGGATCCTGGCCTGGCTCAGGAACAGGGTGGCCAACAGGGCCAGGGAAGTGATTCTGCCCCTGGACTCAGCACTGGTGAGGCCACCCCTGGAGTGCTGGGTCCAGCTCTGGGCCCTCAGCTCAGGAAGGACATGGAGGGGCTGGAGCAGGTCCAGAGGAGAGCAACGAGGCTGGGGAAGGGACTGGAGCACAAGTGCTGTGAGGAGAGGCTGAGGGAGCTGGGGGGGCTCAGCCTGGAGAAGAGGAGGCTCAGGGGAGACCTCCTCACTCTCTGCAACTCCCTGACAGGAGGGGGGAGCCAGGGGGGGTTGGTCTCTTCTCCCAGGCAACCATCAGCAAGACAAGAGGGCTGGGTCTGCAGCTGTGCCAGGGGAGGTTTAGGTTGGAGATTAGGAAGAATTTCTTTGCAGAGAGGGTGCTCAGCCATTGGAATGGGCTGCCCAGGGCAGGGGTGGATTCTCTGTCCCTGGAGGTGCTTAAGGACAGACTGGATGTGGCATCAGTGCCATGGGCTGGGAACCACAGCGGGGTTGGATCAAGGGTTGGACTTGATGATCTCGGAGGTCCCTTCCAACCCAGCTGATTCTGTGATTCTGTGATCCCCACGAACAGGCTGGAGGATGTTTTATCCCCCTGGAAACCCTTGGATGTGGGCTGGGCTTGCAGTTCCCACCTCCCTGCTCTGTGTCCTGCCTTCAGTCACTGCAGTGACACCGGTGACATCATGGGAGCTAAAACATTCCCTTGGAAATGAGAAGTTTTTTCAGGTTGTGGATGAGCCCTTTTTTGTGGAATTCAGCTCAGGAGCCCAGGGCTGAGGCACTGGGTGACTTCACAGCCCGTTTGGTGCCGTTGCTTTGAGGAGTCTGTGAAACCCTCCGTGTTTCCTTCTGCTGGAGGGTTTTACTTTTGATCCCTGTTTTCTTATGGGCTTGATCCATAAAAATAAACAGGAATAGCAGGTGCTTGAGGAGCCCCGTGGCTCTGCCTGCTTTGGTGCCTCTGAGAGGTTCATTTTGTGGTTTGAAGGTCTCCTTTCAGCTCGGGGAGACGAGGGGAAGGTGAGTCACACAGGTGACTTGCTCTGAGCAGCTTCTCATAAACAAGTCACAAAAAGGTCAGAATTATGAAGAGTAAAGCCCCAGGTGACCTGGTCTAAATTGGAGTTGCTGTGAGTGGGAGGGTTGGACCTGCTGAGCACCAAGATCTCAGCGTGGGCTGCTCTGTGAGCCCCGGGGTCTGAGGTGGAGGACACACAGTTCCAAAGTGCTTCACCTAAAGGACAAATAAAAAAAAATAATAACAGCACAGATTTCTAAATTCTGCTGTGTGTGACTCAAGTAGAGGGTAAATGGAAATCTGTTCAAATCGAAGTTATTTTCTTTTTTGGCATCCTGAGTGTTTTCACTATTTACAGACTGAAATGGAGCTCTAGAAGATGATCCAGGCATTGATTTGTTCTTGTTGTACCACCAGGAATAATAAGGAATCTGTAGACTGAACTGTGCAGCCAGTCAGTATCTCTGTGTCCTTTAATGGAGATGATTAAATATAATTACTGGCCTGGTAATGCCTGGTGTCAATTAAGAAGAAAGGCTTGAGTGTGGTTGTGTAACATATTGGAGTGTTCTGGGTAACCTAAATCCAAGATGCAGCTATTGCAAAGACTTAATTTTCACTAATTGCTCCAACAGCTGTGTGACTTCACAAAAGCAAGAAGAGTTAGGTATAAACATGATATATTATATAAAACCAGATCAAACTAACACCGAATGTGCACAGATTATTATTATTTTTCCTTGTTATCTTCTCCCCTCCAGCCCCTGAGGAACTGAACACACAGCAGTAGTATACTATGTGTGGAATTTAGAAATCCTATGGATCTTCTTAAGTCACAGGGAAGAGATTCTTTAGTCCTTAGAAAATGAAATAAGTATGTTCAAAGTAGGCTTTTACCTGGACGGCCAGGACAGTATGCATTTTTATTTAAAAGCAGTGTAATGTGGGCAGCATCTGAAGCTTAATGAAAATATCCATCTTCATGCAGAAGAAATCTTTCAGTAATTCATGTTTCATTTGTTGAAGATACTGCAGTGGGAAAGAGTAAATACAGATGCAAATCTAAATAAAGAAATATATATATATATATATATATATATATTCTTTTACATTGATTGTAAAAAATCCCTTTATTCTCTTACCAGCTTTGGTTGCACTCTTACTGATTGGTCAGGGTAATCAAGGAGCAACAGGAGCATCTCCATTCAGGAAGTTTCAGTGCTCATGAAAAGTTGTTCTGAGTGCAGTCAGAAGAAATTGCAGATTTTTATAAGCCAAAAAAACCTCATGGGGGTTGTAATCCATCCCATGAACGATGGGAAGGACTCCCAGGGCAGTTCATATTTGAATGGGAATTCAGGAAAAACTTTGCAATGGCATCACTCCTTGGCAAAAGGTGGTTTGTGCTTTTGGGTGCAATCTTCAAAAGAGCTCTGTTAACAGTTTTAGAGGGTAACTGTTGAACAAGAACAGGCAAAGAGTTTTCCTTCAGTCATCTCCATGTTTCCTGCCCAGCCAGGAGGGATCCAGAGGAGGCAGGGACAGAGGAGGCAGGTCCCTGGGCTGGGAGGTTTGGAGGCAGGGGAGGCAGGTCCGTGTGCTGGGAGTGTGCTGGGGGCTGGATGAGCTCCTGGGTGTTGTGCAAATCCCAGGGCTGCTGTTCTGTCCATAAATGTCTCCGTGGGGATTAGGTGTGGGAGGCCTCATCTCCCTGGAACTGAGCTCTCCCAGGAGAGCAGTTGGGCCATGTCAGTGCAGGGATGCAGCTGGATTACAGGCTGTGTTACTGGGTAAGCAGTTTAGTTCCATTAAAAGGATTGGGTTTTTTTCTGCTGGGAGAGCAGCAACTGGGGCGTTATTTGGGGCCATATTATTTCCTGGAGATTTTTCCCAGCTTTTTACCCCTGGTGTCCACAGGGACCATGAAGTGGGTGAGTTCTGTTTGAAGGAGCAGTGCAGGGTGCTTGTGTTTTATAGGAGGAACTGCTTCAGTTTTGATTGTTCAGTGGGATTTAAATTCAGAAACACCACGAAAGTACTATGGAATAGGAAGGGGTTTATTTGTCAACATCTGTGTTTAAAGTCTGTGTAAACAGATTAAAGATGTGTATGCTCTGACAGAATGAGGGAGCACAGGGATACAAGGATAACTCTCCCTCTGCCCCCTCACAAAGCTGAATGCTGCTGGTTGGGGGCTCACAAACCTTTACAAAGTCTCCCTGTTGGTTTTCCTTAAGTTCTGTTTCCCGTTTATCCTGTTCAGATTAAATATAGGAGTGTTTGATGAGGGAATTGGGGCTGATATTCTGCCTGCTTTTACTCATGTGCACGGTTGCATTTCTGGGGTGGTTGTAGTGTCACTCAGATGATCACTACAGTCCAAGTTGTTGGCAGTTTACAGCTTCATTTTTTCACTTTCCTCCTCTTTTAAGTTTGGCACATTCCTGGTAGTGCCAGACTCTGTCCTTAACCCCATCCAGGGTGTTGGAGCCGTGGGAGGGCAGCTCAGCAGCAGCTCCTGCCAGTGCCATAAAGCACCTGGATGCAAAAACACCTCCAGAAGCAGATGGATTTGTAGTTCTCCATAAATGCACTGGTTTTGTCAGTGGAGGAGTTTTGGGCTTTTAAGTTTCGTTTAAAAAGATATTTCAAGTGATCTTGCAGTCTGAGGTGAACCAAATCTCTGTCAGTCACAACGGATGTGAAGCCTGACGTGGATCACGTGGAGCTTTGCTGGGGCTGGGTATGGATTTGATTTTGGTAAAAGTCACACTTTTCAAAGACTCAGAGTGTGAGGGAAAGTGAGGGCTGTTTGATCCTCCTCTCAGTGGGACAGTTTATGGCAGATGATCAGGTGGGAGGTCGTACACAGAGGGCTGCGTGTGTGTACTCACAAATCAGAAAATCCTGTCTTGGACAGCAGTGGTGGCAAAAAGGTCACGTTTCCAGTTTGGTACTGAGCAGAAAAGGGTAATGAAGTCTGTGGTTATGTGTGCAGAACATGCCTAAGGAGGGTGAGGGAGAAGGTGGGTTTGATGCAGGGTGTGGGTGAGGTCAGTGGGCTGCGCTGCAGGCAGGGCTGACATCAGCATTCCAAAAAGGGCTGGGAAGGAGGGAGAATGTGGAAACGACACCAGGCTGCAGGGTTCAGGGAATGAACTGTCACACCCTGGATGATCAGGAGTTCTGGGTGTGAGGTTCTCAGGAGGAGGGAGCTGATTTAACTGTGCTGGGCAACGCTCTGCTGAAGACATGGGCACCATTAAGGCCACTCCATCTACTCCAGGGATATATAACATGGAGCACCAACTGCAGTGGGAATGGGAAATGATGGGGAAAGGCTTCAACAGGGTGAATAATTGAATGGAAGTGATTTTCTGGTAGCTTCAGTCAAACAGGAATGAATGGACTATGAGGCTTCCATGCTGTAGGAAGTCAGGCTGGGGGGTCTGACAGGCCTCCTGGATTTTAACATTAGTCTTCAAACACAAGATAAGTAATTCTCCAGTAGAAAACTGGCAGTCTGTATCTCTCTATATACATATGCATGAGTATATATACACAAATACATAGAGATCTGTCCATTATCTCTCAGTTGCCCATTAGGAAAAGGCCTTGCCCCATCTGACTCTGGCTGTGTGTGCTGGCTCCTTGCCCAGCTCTGCCTTTGTGAGAGGCTGGAAAATTGCCTCTCAGAAAACAAATCATTTTTGGCATTAGCTTTGCAGTCCTCTGTAGATGGGGGAGTGTGAGGTACAGGCTTTCCTAATGTTTTTACTACAGAGAGCAAAACACTTGAGTTAGGATGTGTTCTTGCTTTTAAAGAAGCTGGATCTGTGAAAGCCTGAGGAGAATTCAGTAATCAGATGAATTTGTACCTGCCCATAAAGCCAAAATGCTCTGACATCTGATTTAGTCATTATGTATTCAGGTTAAGTTTCCCTCCTTTTCATTTCTGCTCCATCTTTGCTGGAAACCTTTGGAGTTTATTACTGCTCCATCAAATCTTGTTTCAGGTTTATGACTAAGCTTAAACGTCCATCAGCCTTTCTTGAGGCATTCACAGGTTTTATTTTCCAGTGCTGGCTGATGGTGTCCAGCCCTGGGTGCTAATGGGTGAGAACACCCACAGCCTGGAGAGCTCTGCTGGCCTGCCCTCCACGCTGCCACCACGTGTGGAGCTTTCTTTGGGGCAGGAAGAAGAAATTGGGACACTTGTTTTGGGTTTTCTTTTTTGTTTGTGCAGTGTTTTTCTTCCTTTCCCCCTTCCTTTCCCCCCTTCCTTCCCCTTTCCTTTCTCCCTTCCTCCTTCCCCCCTTCCTTCCCCCTTCCTTCCCCCCTTCCTTTTTCTTCTCTGCTTGCAACCTCCTGTCAATTTGGAAACAGGCTCCAAAGCTGCAAAACTCTCTCCATTTCATCAAGGACAGTTTTTTGTACATTCCTAATTTGCTTCCTTTTCTAAAGCAAATTCAAATATCATGAAGCATTCCCTTAGCTGCAAATCTGTAGGTTACCCTAAGACAGGTCATGGTGTTAGAAAACCCTCAGAATTTTTCATCTGCATCTCTAAACAACTCTTCTTTTTTTTTTTTTTTAAGTCTGATGCCACTTAAAATAATGGATGATTTGAATTCTGTTTATAATTTCACGTGGTTGTGCAATATGCTGCACATCTTTTTGCATTTGATAGAATCCCAGAGTGGTTTGGGTTGGAAGGGACCTTACAGATCATCTGGTTCCAATCCTTTTCCATGGGCAGGGACACCTTCCACCAGCCCAGGTTGCTCCAAGCCCCGTCCAACCTGGCCTTGGACACTTGCAGGGATCCAGGGGCAGCCACAGCTTCTCTGGGCAACCTGTGCCAGGGCCTCCCCACCCTCCCAGGAAACAATTTCTTCCCCATATCCAACCCAAACTCATTTCATGGGTTTTCCCCCATTAGTCTGTCTCACTCTTTAATAGCTGCCTGCTTATTGAAAGCACCACAAAAACTTAGTGATAATTTATTTAATCAGCACAACAGCTGTTTCACTGCAAACTTTCATTAATAAACTTCACAGTTTGTCTACAGGAATAGAATAATTTTAGCACTAACAGGTTTCTCCATAATCCTGTGTGTAGCAGTAATTTTTAAAGTGTAATTATTTCACATAATGTAATGCTATGCAAAACTTGGCCTCATTAAATTAAATGCTCGACAGTCTCAAATTGCAATTGCCAAGCAAAACAAAGATATGTATACACAACTTTTTTTAGCAGATAATTTCCAGCTCATCCAGGTAGTGGGGGCAGCAGGAGGGAGGCAGAACAGCTGATTAAGTGGTGAGAGCAGAGGCAGAGGAAGGGAGTGTGAAGTCACTGTTGAGCCCGGGCACAGCACGATTACAGATGCATTTAATGGTATAAATCAACACATATCCTAAAATCATGGAATACCCTGAGTTGGATGGGACTGGCCCTGCACAGGACACCTCAGCAATCCCACCATGAGCACTGTCCATGTGGTCTTGATGTAGTTTGAACACCAAAGTGTTGGTTTGGGGGGTGTCGATGCCTTTCCAGGTGGGCTCGGCTCAGTTCCACAGCGGGGCTGGGGAGCACGGAGGTACCTGGGCAAGGGGAGTGGCTACAGAGCTTGGCAGCAAAGTTATTCTGGTGAAAAATGACCCCCTGTAACCCTTACAGTCCTGAAAGCTGGTGAGGATAGAGAAATAAATCAAAGAAATAAGAGGTCAGCCAGAAGATAAGGCGAGGTGTGCAGCACACCGAGGTGGGAGGGTCTGCGGAGGGACCACCCCCCATGACCCCACTTGAGTTTAATCTCACTTTTAGCACAGAAAGTGGGTTTTCTTGGCCAGGATCGATCCTATTTTGAGTTGTTCTTGGTGGGTGAGCTGGGACTGTGCTCTACCATCCCTGCTCTGCTGTGGCACCGAGGGGTCTCCGTGTCCCCCTGTGCTTGTGAGTGTGTGGAGATCACTGGGAGGGGAAAATGGAAGTGACTTCACCTGATGAAGTTGTGCCAGATAGAATCCTTGGATTAGCACTCCTTCCCTGCCAGGTCCTGCCTGTAACTGTGAAGCTGGGAGAGAAGGAGCCTGAGGAGTTTCTGCAGCAGCCACTGAGACACAGGGGTGGTTTTACCCACAGGAGCTCATCTCCAGTTTTGGATGAGGATCTTCTGTTCCTGCGGGGAGTGGGAAGTCCCAGAGAACCAACTTCAGTGTGTGAAAGCAACAGTGTTAGCAAGATTGAGGCCCACGTGGGCAAACCTGTACATTTTAATGAGTTGAATGAGCCTGAGAACTCCCTGGTCTGTGGGACTCAGGACCCACCAGGCCTTGGATGTTCACGACAGATTCTGGGTTTGAATTTTGTGCCATCTGCTGTTGTCAGCTGCTTCTGTGGTGCTGAGAAGCAGCAGAGATGTGAAAACCAAGTGCTTTCACCAATTTTTAAATGATTTTTTTCTCCTCCTCCCCCCGGGCACCCCCCCCAAAGTATCAGGTTTTTGCCTTAAGGGATTTATTTTTTACTTTCACTCATTTTGAAATTATTTGCATTTAAGCTATTGATTATTGCCCATATAAATAACTTCTTAATTGCTTCTGATATCATTTTCTCTCTCCCTAAGAATATTTATTTGTAGGGCTTTTTTATGTTCTCTCTAACCAGGAAGAGATTTTTTGTTTCTGTGCCCATTAATGGCATTATATGACCAGGGTAAACTTCCCCTTGTGTCAGAGGACAGGCTGGGTATTGATCTGTGCTCCATGACTTGCATTTCTTTGAAGAACAGGTTTCTTACTTCACAAAATTCCCTTTCAAATGGAGCATTTACGAAGCAGAATCTGCTGGAATATTGATGCGAGAGAAGTTCTTTATTTCTGAAATTGTTTTCTTTCACTCCAGCACCTCTTTGTCCTTGTCTGTGACTGTTTCCTTCTCCCTTAGAAATGATGGAGGAGAAGGGAGTGTTTCTTACCTTCCAGGATGTGAGTAATCCCCGACATCGTTTTAATTGGCAAAAAATATTTAGAAGCCATCACGGGTAATGCACTAGGACTGGATTGATTGTGCCTCCTGGTTGATAAATCAAAAAAAAATTACTATAAAGAGCTTCTGTAATTGTATTAATTAGTGAGATTTATGCCTGGGCTCTGCAGAGCAGTCTGTGATCTGTGCCCGGTGTGGTGGTGGCTCAGGCTGGTGCTGCAGTGCCAGGGATGGGGCATCCCTGGCATGGGCAGGGCTCCTCCTGGGAGCCAGAGAGCACCTGGAGTGCTGTGTCCAGCTCTGGGCCCTTCAGTTCAGGAAGGACATGGAGGGGCTGGAGCAGGTCCAGGGAAGAGCAACAAGGCTGGGGAAGGGACTGGAGCACAAGTGCTGTGAGGAGAGGCTGAGGGAGCTGGGGGGGCTCAGCCTGGAGAAGAGGAGGCTCAGGGGAGACCTCCTCACTCTCTGCAACTCCCTGCCAGGAGGGGGGAGCCAGGGGGGGTTGGTCTCTTTTCCCAGGCAATGATCAGCAAGACAAGAGGGCTGGGTCTGCAGCTGTGCCAGGGGAGGGTTAGGTTGGAGATTAGGAAGAATTTCTTTGCAGAGAGGGTGCTCAGCCATTGGAATGGGCTGCCCAGGGAAGGGGGGGATTCTCCATCCCTGGAGGTGTTTAAGGACAGACTGGATGTGGCATCAGTGCCATGGGCTGGGAACCACAGCGGGGTTGGATCAAGGGTTGGACTTGATGATCTCAGAGGTCCCTTCCAACCCAGCTGATTCTGTGATTCTATGGAATGGTTTGGGTGGGAAGGGACCTCAAAGCTCATCTCATTCCACACCCTGCTATGGGCAAGGACACCTTCCACTAGCCCAGGTTGCTCCAAGCCCTGTCCAACCTGGCCTTGGACACTTCCAGGCGTGGGGAGTCCACTGTAGTAACCAAGAGATGATGCACTAATGCTTTGCTCCCCCTCCTTTGCCTTCTTTAGACCCTCTCGTGTTGTTCCTGCCTAAATTCAGCATTTTTCCATACCTGGGACGAGCCTTTCATCGTGGTGCAGAACTTGCTGTGTAGCTTTGGACTGTGTGGGGTTGGGGAAGTGTCACCTAAAATTCATGGAGGAATATCTAGGAATAGTCTCACGGATGGAAATCAATGATGGTGCAAAGTGACACTGCAAATTCCTGTATTGTTTTTCCTGTTGAATTCCTTCAGTATTTAATTCCATGAAAGCCCTGGCTGTGAGTGGTTGTGAATGTTGTGTGATCTCCAGTGCTGCTGCTGCAGCTTGAGGAGTGTCTGGGAAATTGTTTTTACAAGTAATTACTCATTCTTCCAACTAAGTAGAACTGTTAACTTCTCTTTATATCTTACTGTCTAATTGTCCAGAGCAGGAAAACAAGTGATACTTATGATCAAAGGCCATAAATTGTGACTGTACATACATTTCTGCATGGATAACTGAAGTACCTCTGTTATCGAAGTGAAACACTTTTTCCAGCAATTTGAATCAAAATCAGAAGGACAATTCATTACCTATATTATCAAAAATGCTTTACTTCTTACTTTCAAATTGATGCTTTAGTCACTGCCCTTACTCTAACTAAAATAAATTCAGTTAGGCAATTCCATGCAATTCCATGGCAGTTGGAGCCACAGGAGAGTGATGATTCCCGAGGATGTTTGGGTTGCATTATTCCTACTGTTGTGTTTAAGTACAACTTCTAACATTTAGTGATCTGGATTCCAGGAGATAACAGACTGGAAGAAGGATTTTGGTTGCTTTGGGTTGAAATAACTTGGATAAAAAGTACTGATGTGTTTCTAAAAACATGGGTAGTGCTTGTTTTTACTGGAGATGGGATGGGAGAGTTAATTCCACTGCAGTATGAGAGTGCAGAATGCAGCACGAGCTGCTGATGGAAATAATACCCACTGTTACATCTGGGAGAAAACAATGAAATGCTGGGAAATAAAAGGCTTTCAGATGGGATTTTTTTTCCCCCCTTAGTTATCTGGCTGTCATTGCACTGGCTCATTCAGACTCAGACCGTAGGTAAATGACTTTTTTCAGTACTAAAACCCTCATCATTTACTAGATGGCTTTCAGGTCCCTTCCAGTGCTAAATCCTCCATGATTCTATGATTATTGTTGGAGAGTGAGAAGAGTTTCAGACCAGCCTGTCCCAGCACATTTAATTGTGACACCACCACAGTGATTATCTTGTGCACGTGTAAAGCTGGAAGATCTCCCTTAATGGTGCCAAATCCTACTCCAGATGTGCTGGAATGCTCTGCCAAAAATCAGTGTCCTGCATAAGTCATAGATGAATCAATAGGGTTGACCAAGATAATTGAATTAAATGCCTTGGGCAGGTGAAGAGTTGTGGTTGGTCCACAGGTGGAAGGAGGGACTCGTGCCTGGACACCGTTGCTGACTGTCACAGAATTTACTCCTAGAGCTTGGCAAAATCACTTGAGGAGCATCAGCAGCACTGACTCCTCAGTTTTGTGTGGCAAAATTAATGTTTTGGTAGCTGTGAAGCTAATTGAAGGTGTAGGAAGGACACACTGGCCATAGCAGCTGTGACTCTAAAATAGGGTGTGCTGGGGTTATACGAGAAAAAAAGGTTTAAGTTCTAAAACCAGGATTAACTTAAACCTTTGCAAGTCCTTGGAATATTTCACTTGGGATTTTGGTAGGCTGTGCTTGTGGTTTGATAGAGTCACTGAGGTTGGAAAAGACCTCCAAGATCATCCAGGCCAACCTTTGACCGAATCCCGCTGTGCCCACGGAACCACAGCGCCCAGTGCCACGTTGGCTCATGGTTTGAGCCCTTCCAGGGAGAGTGACTCCACCCCTGGCCTGGGCAGCCCATGCCAGAGCTTGACCACTCTTGGAGTGAAGGAATTTTCCCTGTTATCCAACCTGAAGCTCCCCTGGCAGAACTCGAGGCTGTTTCCCCTTATCCTGTCCCTTGTTCCCTGGGAGAAGAGACCAACCCTCGCCTCGCCACGACCTCCTTTCCAAGGGAGGTGGGACAGACTCATCCCAGAGGCAGCAGCAGGGTGTGCCCATGTCCTGTGGAGCATTCCCATGCCCATGCCTGTGCCCACTGGCTTGGCTTTGCCCCTGCACTCTCTGCCCTTCATCCCCAGCGACACGAGGGGAGCATCCCCTGCTCCGAGGGGGTCGGTGCTCTGGGAATTCCCAGGGGAAGACCTTGGATGGGCCTTTGGATTCCTATGGGTTCAACCAAGGCCAAAATGATCTTTTCAATATATCACTTATGGGCTTGGGGGATTTCAGAGCCTTTTTCTTCTGCAATAGGACTTTGAGTCCCTGACAAACCCCTCTCCCTGTTCCCGTTCCGTTGCAGGGATCGCTGAGTGCTGGCAGCAGCCTCGACTATTTTGAGCTTCACTCACTTGTACCAATTTTCTCAACTAATTTTAGGACAGATGACCACTAAGCTGTTCTAAAAATGCCATTTGAACTTCCAATTAGAGGGACACACACAAATGCAAAGGCAAAATTTGAGTCGTGGTAGCGGTTAAGAAAATAATATGTGATATAGAGTGTTAATTGTTTTTAGTTAATGACATTTTAACATAGTGAGTCAGTTGGAATAATTAGTATATCTGTCATGGGTTTTATTTTAAGCTGGAAATGCTTATGGTTGCTGAAGGTCTCAGACAGCCCTATTAGAGCCTACAAGTATTTTATAATTTACAGATGGAGAGTGACAGCAAGTGGAGTCAGTGATGACAGGGAGGGAATTCAGGAGTCAGTCATGGCTGAGCCTCCTTCTCTCATCCCCTTCCCTTGTCACCAACACACTTCCACTTCCCCCCCAGAGCTCTCCCATACAGAACAAAGGGTTTTCTCACCTTGGAATGAGGTTTAAAAAATGAGCAACTGGACTGTCTGTAGAGTTGTTCCTTGATATTTGGAAATATTCTGGTTATTTTTATCTTTTCCTACCTCTTTTCCCCACTCATACATATTTATTATTATATCTCTTCGGATTGGAAGATGAAACACCTCAAAAGTTGTTCTGTTTGTGTTGCCAGATTTAATTCTGGGCTAACCCAATTTGGCACTGAGTTCTCCTTATCCCAGAGTAGAGGAGACCACGTCTTCCCAAGGACCAGGGTGACATTCTGTTCTGCTGCCAGAAAAGAAACAATTTGTGCTTCAGTGTCAATGACAACTTGTTTGTTTTCATGCCTTTCTGCTTAACTTTTAGCTTTGGATGATGTGTTAGTGCAAGTTCTGTTTCCCCCCATGGAAATTGTGTCTGAGGCAAGTTTATTATGAGCTGGAGAAATCCTGAGGCACTTTTGGGCAGAGTTGGGAGAGAGCTCACGAGGGTGTGGGGGCAGCTGGAGAGGTCCATGGGAGGTGGGTGAGCACAGGGGGTCTGGGAATGGGGCTTTCTGTTCCTCCAGGCACTTGTGAGGCTGGTTTTCCACGTCACCGTGGTTGAGGTGACACAGGGATCGTCACAGCTGGGAGTGGGAAGCTGTATTTTGGAGAGCAGGGAGGGGGAAAGGGGAAAAACCTGGAGAAAAGGAGGCTCAGGGGGGACCTTCTCACTCTCTGCAGCTCCCTGACAGGAGGGGGAAGCTGGTGGTCTCTTCTCCCAGGGAATAAGCAACAGGACAAGAAGAAACACCCTCAAGTTGTGCCAGGGGAGGTTTAGGTTGGATATTAGGGAAAACTTCTTCACCCAGAGGGCTGTCCAGCCCTGGCACAGCTGCCCAGGGCAGGGGTGGAGTCCCCATCTCTGGAGGGATTTAAAAGCCCTGTGGATGTGGCACTTGGGGACATGGGTCAGCGTGACCTTGGCAGTGCTGAGGGATGGTTGGAGTTGATGACCTCAGAGGGCTTTTCCAACCTCAGTGATTCCATGTTTCTACAAAGGAACAGTCCCATCTCTGTGCTGGAGCAGGGCTTGGGCTGTCCCAGTGTTAAACACTTCAGAGGGACTTCTCCAGCTGGCTGCTTCTTCCCAAACACTGAATTCTGGGCATCTTTAACAAAGTTTCTTGTAAGATAACCCTCAGTGTGTCCAAACTGCAAATGCTGGTGTGTCAGATCAGCGCTGCAGGTGCTGAAGTTTGGCTCCCAAGGTGTGTTCCTCAGGTCACAGTTGCATTTTTGTTGTATGATATAATGCTGCTTTGCTAATGAAGAGCCTGTCACTTGGGAATGACCCCGTGGGCTTGGGGAAGTTGCCCCAACGGGCAGTGGTGGTGGTGCAGGTTGCTTTAAAGGGAGAAAAATTCGGAGCAGAAGAGGTCCAGGTGAAGAGTCTGTGGAGGCCACATACCTCATTACCTCTTAACCTCATTTATCTTCTGGTTGTCTCATGGTTTGGGAACAAAAGGTCTTCATCTGCTTGTCAGAACAAAGCTAAAAGTTAGAAGTAAAATGCAAAATGGTGCAGTAATAATGTTTTGACAAATGGTGCTCGGGGTGAGTTGTCAGCCTCTCTGGTTTGATAGCAAAGCAGATATTTTATCTGAAATAAATGTCTTATCACTGGCTGTGTTTCCCATCTCCTGTGTAGAAGGATTTCTTTTTCCTCTGGAGATCACTCCTTACTGAGCTGGGATAGATGTGGGCACTAAGGGGAGCTGCCCTTTGTTTATAAATTTAGCTAAGATACTTATTAATGGCATTTTAAAGTGCCCCAAGTATAAAGTGCACATACATTTTTATAGCTATGGATAAAACCTGTCATGTAGTTTGCTAAGCAGTAATGGGCTAAGGAGCACTTGTGTCCTGGTCTTTGGGGGTGTTAACAACATGGGAATGACCCCAGGATCCTGCTCTCCATCAGGCCTGCTAAAGCCAGGGCTCAGCAGTATCTGTTCATAATGTTGAACATTTTATGATATTCCAAGTTATTTTCAAGCCATGGACTCAGCTGAAGTCAGTCCCTACCCGTGGCAGTGCTGACTCTGCATTTGCTCACTGCTCTGGTGGCCACTGGGACTGTATTTACCACATAATGAGCTAAAACCCTGATCCGAATTAAATGTACATTAATTTTCCAATTTAGCTGAAGTATTTCAAAACACAGCCTTTGAAATACTGGCAGGTTGTTTGCAAAAAAAGGAAGAAAGTCTCTTGATGGCCCGTGGATCAGCAATTAATAAATGCAGTATTATACTTAGGGAAACATTCCTGTGACTTCCATCAGGCACAGGGTGGACTTGGAGGCCTTTTCCAACCCCAGTGAATCTGTGCTAAGGGTTGAAAAGTGGTTGAGGAGCTGGATTTTAATGATACAGTGATTAATAACCCAGGTCTGTCCTATAGTTCCATCAGAAAAAAATCTTCCACCTTCAATACCCACAACTACCCCCAGCCCCCCCTTCACCTCAACATTCCCACCAGGGAGTTATTTTAGCAGGGATAGGTACATTAATAATTTAATGCAGTACTTAATGATTTCTGTTATCATAATAACTTGTATCATACTAATTTTAACCATAACACTGATTTTAATAATAATGCTATTTTTTAATTATAACACCATTTTTAACTACAATAGTAATTTTGTAACAACAGCAACAACAAAAATAATAGTAGTCCTATTATTCCGTTATGAGAATTAATTTGAGCGTGATAATAATTTTAATATTTGTTTTCTGAGGCAGAAAACCCCCTCACGAACTGAACAATCCGGAAGGATTTTTGATCAAAATAACCCTTCCCAGCCCCAGACCGGGCCCCCCTCTCCCCTCCTGCTCCAGCTTTGCCCCTTTCCAGGCACGGCTCACCCCGGAGGAGCAGCGGGCGGATCGTTTGGCACGTGTCATTCCTCATCGTGTCATTCCAGGCTGGAATCCATCGGGAACGCTGGGATTTGCAGCTCCCTGTCCTACGCCGGCATCGCTGCGGCGGCTCCGGGGTCGGAGCCAGCGGCGGCTGCGGCAGCTCCGGGATCATCCCAGCGGGCTCCCACCCCCGGGGTGGTTGGATTTGTTTGATTTGGTTGGTTTGGGGTTCATTTTCCCCGTGTTTGTGCTCTGGGGGCACCATGGCAGTCGGGAGCCGCCGTGCCGGGCACACCTTCCGCAGGGATGCCGGGCTGGGCTGGGCTCGGAGCTGTTCCTAACGGCTGGACTGGCTTTGTGTGAGTCTCCTCTGCCTTTTTGATCCGATATGGATTTAAACTATTGATCAGCTCTTCCAGTGGAGCTCTGCCAGCTCCGCTGCGGATTTCCCGGCGTGCTGGAGCAGCCTCACCCACCTCGGATTATCTGCCTTCAGAACTGCCTTGTCACATCAGGGGTCTGGGGAGACGTTTAGTCACGGGGTGGGTTGGAAATGAAATAGGGAACCAGGAATACTGGGCTGCTGGCACTTGATTATTTTAAGTATAACTTGTTGTGTTTGACTTTAACCTGGTGGGAGGTGCTGCTGGAGGAGCTGTGGGGTTTGCTGGGATCACACTGGAGGGGCTGTGGGGTTTGCTGACATCACACTGGGGTGCTGTGGGATTTGCTGACATCACATTGGAGTGCTGTGGGATTTGCTGACATCACATTGGAGGGGCTGTGGGATTTGTTGACATCACATTGGAGGGGCTGTGGGGTTTGCTGACATCACACTGGAGGGGCTGTGAGGTTTGCTTATATCACATTGGGCTGCTGTGGGGTTTGCTGACATCACATTGGAGTGCTGTAGGGTTTGCTGGGATCACACTGGAGTGCTGTGGGGTTTGCTGACATCACACTGGAGGGGCTGTGGGGTTTGCTGAGACCACATTGGAGTGCTGTAGGGTTTGCTGGGATCAGATGTGCTGGTGCAGAGGGGTCTGGCTCCTGTAGGCAGCCCCCTCGTGCTGGTCGCCACACGGTGTTTTGTGCAGTGGTTTTGTTTAGAAATGCTGAAACCCTTGGGATTGTCTTTTCCTATTCAGAGAATCCAGTTGTTGTGTGTATTGGGAGGGTTTGTTGTGTCACTGGTTTTAGTGGAGAACTGGTGGGATGGGGATGGGGGAGAAGGGGAAGCAGGAGCATTCCTAAGACCTGGTTGCAGTAGGAGAGGCTGCTCTGCTGAACCTCTGGAACTGAGGGAAAGGGTTAATAGCCATGACTGTTTACTCTGTGCTTGCCACAGAACCAGGCACTCTTTGGGTTTCTGACCCCAGGTTCCAACATCCCAGCTGCAGGAATGCTGGGCACTGATGAGACAGCATCTTTTGGAAATTAAAATAATGTGTGAGTCTTAATGGACTTAACACTGAGATTTTAAAAAAAACAAAACATCACAGAAGTTTTCCTGCCTCTCCTGGCAAGGTGCAAGAGAATATAGATTACTGAGTCAGTATTTACTATTTCCTATATAATATTTACTATATTATTCACTTCCCTTGTGGCATTTGTGAAGAATATCTGTTTTCTGTTTCTCATTACGACTTCTGTAGAAGCTCCTTAACCAGGGTCTGTTCTGATCTTTATTTTAAATTAACACAGACAGCTGTGTTCTCCAGCAATGATTTCACAGCAATGATTTGCTGCTGGTGACCTCTTTTAGCTGTTGCATGAGGGGGGGTTGTCGATAACTCTGGTGTTTCACCGCGTTCACAATCGTTACAGCAACTGAGTTGATTGAACTCCACGAGTGATACTGTCCCCAAAGTGTTGTCCAGATAGTAGGTCATGTCTATAAATAATAGTTATTGCTGATGCAAATAGTAACAACTGCTGAAAATCGTGCATAAATAAAATAACTGGGAGTGTTGTTGGAATGACAGAGCCCTGAGTGCACACAGAGATGGACTTTATCAACACTGTAAATTCGAGCACTTGAGAGGTTGAAAAACGTGAGAATTAATATTCCCTTAGCAACAGTAATTTCCCCTTTTTTTTGCACCTCCTTGAAGATAACTCTTTAATTATGTGTGCTGTTGTTCCCTGGTAACCTTGATCCTCCACTGCCAGGAGCTGAGTGTGCTCAACGTTCTGATTTGTAGCAAAGAGAGGAAAAAAATTAAATAGTTCAGTTGTTCAGCTCTCAACTGTGGCTGTTCCTTCCCGTCCTGCAGCCTCTGTGCCTCTCACCATACTTGTTAATTCTGCAGCTGCCAGCCTTCTCCACTCCCTGGCATTGATTTGTTTGTATTTTTTTCATATTTTATTCCAAGTATTTTCATTTCCTCTTTCCTGCCCTGGAGGATCCCTCCTGCCTGGATCTGCTGCAGGATGCTCTGTTTTTACTTGCATGGGCAGGGCAGGGCAGGTGGAAGGGTTGGTGGTCCATGGGCAGAGGGCAAAGGGCTTCCCAAACCAGCCTTACCTGGGTTACAATGAACCCCTGGGTTTGCCCAACCTGCACTGCTGGACCTCTGTCACAGGGGGAGCTACACACTGGCTGGGGGAGTTCTTAAAATATTCCCTAGAAACCACTGGATGAGGATGAGCCCCCCAGGGTGCCCTGGGTTTCCCCCAAGCTCCTCCTCTGCTGCAGCCACACCAGATGCAGCAGCGCCCGTGAGTCGACTGAAGATTTAATATCTGCTGAGTCATCTGGTTTATTTTTACCTTTCCCACCCTCCTAAATTCGTTCTGGAAGTTAATTTGCTGTGAGCTTTCTCTCCCCCTTCGTACATGGTGTAACTTGCTGAGATCTGTCCCAGACTCTGGCTCCTGAGCAGCTGCTCCTCTTCCCCACCCCGATGGCTTTGGCAGAGCATTGTCACCATTCTCTGTCCCACCAGTTGAGTGTTGGAGCACGTTGGGGAGCAGCTGCTGCCCAAACCCACCTTCCACTCTGTTATTCCTGGCCCGGATCCCACGTGGAAGTTGAATAAACCACTATTCTGCAAGGAAAAATCATGTTTATCCCGGGAAAGTTGCAGACCAGCAAGGATGAGTGTGTGCCGTCGCCTTGCGCTACAAAGGGTTGGATGATCTTCTCATCCCCATCTCCTCTGGGTTCCTCTGTGTTGGCTCGTTTGGTTTTCTCAGGTCAAATAGGGGAGGAGTGAAATGTCTTGGTTCTGCTCTGGGAGGTTTGGAAGGGGGTTCCCTGTTGTACCCCGTGTCTGGTGCCCCCAGGCCTCTGCCTTGGCCAGTTCTCAGGGCTGGGTTTGACACACCCAGGTGATGGTACAGGAGAAGTGTTTCCTCTCCAGGTGATCAAAGAGATTGATTCACAGAATCATCAGAGATCCCAGACTGGGTTGGGTTGGAAGGGACCTTAAAGCTTAAGCCATTCCACCCCCTGCCATGGGCAGGGACACCTCCCACTAGCCCAGATTGCTCCAAGCCCTGTCCAACCTGGCCTTGGACACTTCCAGGGATGGGGGGAACTTTCAGGGATGAAGTTTGTCTTTTGCTGATGATCAGGTGGCTTTGGACAAATACAGGATTTTACTCCTGATTTTTATGTTGGGACTTTTTGTCTTATTTTGCAACGTTCAGTCCTTTTAATTATTTTGCATTTGGTTTTGTGTTCGGAGCTCAGAGGTTTTTGTTTTCTCCACGGCTTAGAGGTTGGCCATGGGAGTCTGCAGCTGTGGGCATTTAGTGATGAGGATGATGGTGATGATGGTGATGTGACCTCTGTGCATGGCACTGTCCAAACCAGTGCTGGGTGTTACCAGTGCAGATCCAGAGACAGGGCTCTGCCAGTGCTGCTCTCTGTAGGAAGGCTCAGTGCAGCTAATCCCAAGAGGGTCTCTCCAGGCTAATAAAAGCTCCTGTGGGCACATCCCACTTGCAGTGGTGGTTGCAGTGTCACATCCAGAATGGAAAAGGGAGCAGGGGAGGTGTCCTGGCCTGTGGCCCCCCTGACACCTGGCAGTCGATGCCTTATGGGGGAGGGAGCAGTTGGTATAAATTGATACTCGGGGTTGCTGTAGCTGAGTGACCTTCACGTGCAGCTGCTTTGTCAGCAGGGAAAGATGCAAAGGTGACAGAAAATGACCTTGCTGGCACCTGTTCAAGGTGCCTGAGCAGGGCTTCAGGGAAACTGAGGGCTGGGAAGGGAGGAGGAAACAAAAAACCTCCTCCAGCCTGGGCTGAGATCCTACTTTTTTTTTGGGGGGGGATGGGGGTGGGAGTAGACTGAAATTTTTGGTCCCCGTATCAGTTCTGCTCTTGTGCTGCAATTCACAACTTCCCTTTAAGCCAGACAGAACTCCCATGTAATAGGAGTTGATAAATTACTTTATGGCACAGCAGGACCCTCCAACAAATAACTTCTTTAGAGATATCCAGAATTATAAATATATCAGAGTGCAGCTGCTTTTAGTAGCGTCGGAAAGTTTCAATGCTAAACCCGACAACTGAGGTTTTAAACAGCTATTTAAGAATTCAGTTATATCAAAACTATTTTTAAAGGTTCTAAAAGCTTCCCCTTCCCCTGCCCTAAGGGGTAAGAACCACTGAAATACATCCTGCACTTGAAACCCCTGGGTTTGCTGCTTCCCACTGTGCAGAGCTGGGCTTCTTTGTGCTCCCAGCTGCCAGAAATCCCATGAACTCGAGCATCTGTATTGATGGGTGAATCTGTTGTTTCTAATCTGGTCAGTTGATCAATGAAGAGCAGCCTGTTAATTAATTGTATAATATTGTACACAAGGTCCCACTCTGCATTCGTCCAGATGGATTTGGGATTTGTGAACTGTACCTGCTTTCCTAAAGAGTTTCGAGAGGATGTAACCAGTGGCTTTGTTCTTCCCAGCCTTCCCAGCTTTTAGCTGACAAATAATTTTAGAGGGACACAGTTTCAAATTTCATAGTTCAATTTTTTTTTTTTTGTTCTCCTAGATCTCTTTATTCCAATGCTCAATATTTTTATACTTTGAGATAATGGTTCAGAGTGGAGGAGCTCGTTGAAGATGCACAATTTTTGTTGAGAAGATGCACAGTTTGGTTCTTATTTCATTCAAATGTCCCGGGGGGTCAGTAGGAGCAATTAAAATCCTCCTCCTATCCCGAGGGCCTCACGGATTCCACGTGCAGTGAGCTGGGGAGAAGCTGGAAGGAGCAGCAGAGCCGGGCAGCGCTTTCCCCGGTTCCAGTCTGCCAGAGGGACCTTTTGTCCTGCCCTCCTCCCCCTTGAGATAGGTGATGGGACTCAAGGAAAAGTTGCATCTGCCTGACCTGTCCACTATGATGTTCTACTTGTGCTGTTTTGGTTCTCATGCAGATGGAGGGAACGAGGAGCCACCAGACCGAAGACAGGCAAGTGTAGACTCCCGTCAGAGCCGAGCTGGGCAAGGTAAACCTGAGTGTTCTTCTGCCTCGGGGACTCGTCTCGTGTGCTCGCCGTCGGTGCCTCCCACGTGTTGTGTTCCTCGTAAAACTGTGTGATCTGAAGGGCTTTGTACCCGCTGTTGTTGCCCCCAAATGTGCTGAGATTCCCAGACCAGACAGCCTTTGTGTGGTTGAAGGGGTTTACCCGAATTCCTCCTGGCTCGGCGCGGGTGGACCTGCAGAGTCCGTATTCCAGAGCGCGGTGTCTCCGTGTTCCAGCTGGGGAGTTACACACTGGAGCTGGTGGTGCTGGAGTTCTTCAGCTCTTACCAGCCCAAACCAACGCTTAGTTTCCAAGTTTCCACTCGCCTTCCCCCCGATGGCAAAGCGGGAACCCGGCAGGTTCTCCATAACCAGATCATCCCTCTCCAAACCCCGGGATGGGATGGAGAAGGACCTGTGTGTACCTGCCTGGGGGCTGAGCAACCCCGTGTTACATCTCCAGCTTTGGTTTCCTTCATCCTGCAGGAACAGGGCAAAAGGTCTGAGGAAGACAGTACTAAAAATAGGATTTATATTACTGAAATAACAATTGTACAAACTCTTTGTCAAGTATCCACCCCTCAGAGTAGGTTTGGTGGTTAACAGCACACAAAGCCGTATAATGGGGATTTCTGTCCCTGACAGCACCAGCTCTTAGATCTCTGCTGGCTTAGGTGTCCTTTGAAACAGCTTTACTTAGTTTTAAGCATTTTCTCATTTGTGAGGATTGTGCAAATGCTGGATTTTCACACGGCTTTGAGGCTGAGCAGCGTTTTTGGGAAGCAGGGCTCTGGTAGGTGCTACGTGCATTGACTTACTTTCTCTTTGGGATTGCAGCAATAATTTTCCTTTCATTTAGGTTCAAGCCTGTTGTTGTCATGGTGTCCTAATGACTTATTATGGAAGCCTTTTCTCCAGAGCATTGTTCTTTTTTGGCAGTATTCCAGTAGTGCCCGGGCAAAATGAGTGAGTGAAGCTACGATCAGAACTGGGAGTTAAAAAAACCCTGAAGCCCTGTGAGGTGTCAGCTGCTCTGCTCACATAGGATCTTTTAATTACTGGTTTAAAATTCGTTATTTTGAATTTCCTGCTTTTAAAATGGAGTGAAAATAAAATGAGGAAGGAGCCAGGGACTTTGTAGCTGCGCACACCCCGTGGCCACCTGGGTACGAGGAGCTGTGTTTCAGGGTGCAGAATGAACCCTGATATTGCTCTTCCCCACATATTCTGAGCTCCCATAAAGTTGCTGTTGTGTTCCTGCTGGAAGCTGAGCCTTCCCCTGCCGTGGCTCCCTGGGATGTCCTTCCCTGTGTCTGGCCCATGTGGTTTCTTGTTATGGAGCAGAGCAGCTGAGTTGCTGCTGGGAGCTGCCTCCAACACTCCTTGCACACACTCTACTCTCTCAGGTTCCCTTTCAGCCTGGATATTCAGGATCTTCCCTGCTGTGGGAAAGGGGTGGGTTTGAGCAGAGGATGTGGGGATTTGTTGCAAATCCTTGTCCAAGAATCACCAACCTGTTCCTGTTCAAGGAACTGCAGGAACTAGCAAGGAGTGTCACCATAAGAGGGGAAAAAAGGGGAAAAGGTCAAAAAAGCTTCCAACTTCTTGGAGAAACAAGCTTCTGAGCTAAATGCTTCCCTTTGCATCAGTGGGTGCAGTTGTAGATGCAGACTTTCTGCAGTGTGGAAGGAGTCTCCTTGCTCCATAAAATATTATCTTTTAACTTTGCCCTGCTCTGTCCCCATCACTTGCAATCTGTCTGCATGTGTTAATGGGTATTTTTCATGCTGGTGGGTTAAGAGGGTTTATTATCCTTGGGTGAAGCATCCAGCTGAAATGGGGCAGTTGTCTTCTTGCTCTTCCACCTCCCACGTTGGCCACACGATGCTCTGAGTGTCACAGTGTCTGCAAAGCTTCGTTGGCAGGACAAGAGGAAACAGCCCCAAGTTGTGCCAGGGGAGGTTTAGGATAAATATTAAGAACATTTTTCTCCTGGAAAGGGTTGTCCAGCCCTGGCACAGGCTGGCCAGGGAAGCAGTGGAGTCACCATCCCTGGAAGTGTTTGAAAAATGTGTGGATGTGGGACTTGACACAGTTCTGTGGTGAACATGGTGATGGTGCTGGTTGATGGCTGGACTTGATGGTCTTAAAGGTCTTTTCCAACCTGAACAGTTCTGTGATTATCTTGTAAAACTCCAAGAAATAGTTAATTAGTTCAAATATGCACTTTGCAGGAACATTCTATTTAAGTATATTCCGTAAGCAAACGTCCAAGTTCCAGTTCAGCCATGAATGACCCTAATTCCAGGGTTTGTTAAACCCAGTGTTCTTTCTTACCAAACCAAATTTCAGACTGTTTCAGTGACCTTGTGTGTGTGTTCATTTACTCTGCCAAGGGGTGAGAGAAATTTTGACATCTGTGAATGAAAGTGGTACCT
This sequence comes from Pseudopipra pipra, assembly GCF_036250125.1. Lineage (NCBI taxonomy): Eukaryota > Metazoa > Chordata > Aves > Passeriformes > Pipridae > Pseudopipra > Pseudopipra pipra. The sequence continues at coordinate 2,683,582 of NC_087574.1, read as the reverse complement.
TGTGGGAGTTTTGCGAGTTCGCTGTTTTGTTGTAAAGCATTTGAATTTTAAGAGGGGAAATGCTACTGAAAACTTCACCAATAATTCCTTTATTTCTGTATAAAATACTGCCCTTGATTTTAGGCAGATTGATGAAAGACACTGGGAGCTTACACCATAATAACCAGTAAAACACATGGACTCGGAGGTCTTTCCCAGACCTTGAGCTGCAGGAGATGCCCCTGGTTTATTGTTCCCTAAAATCAGGCCTGAGACAATTCAGACTGTTTTTAAGAATCAAAATCAGTGGTGGCAAATCTGTTTTTTTTCATGCCTGGTGCCAACAAATGCATTTTGAAAACCCTCTGTAGGCTGGTTTTGTTGGCGCCGGTTTTGGCAGCAGTGGTGGTTTGTCTTCCCTGGAGCTCCCAGGGAGCCTGGCCGGGCTGGCAGAGTCAGCAGCAGGTTCAGCTCGTGGTATCTGAGAGGGTTCAGAGAGCAGAGAGTGAGAGCTGTGTTTGGAGCTGTCAAAAGCAGTGTGTGTGTGAAGGGTGTTAGTGCTTGTTCGCCTTTCCCTAAAGGATGGTACAAAACCGCCGAGAGATGTTCCTGAAAGTTGGCATCTGGAATGGATGGATCTCAGCCACCGGTGCTTCAACCTCCCAGAACCCTTCAGGAACCAGTCCAAGATTTTTGGCAGTTATTTCCATGTGGGTTTTTCCAACAACATGTTGGGTTGTTCCTTTGGATATCGGGAATGCAGCGAGTCCATTGTCTCCTCTGGAGCACCATGTGTTTGAGGCACTGCCCTTTTGTCTTCTCCCCACTTTTGTCTGTCTCCTCAGCAGTTACATTTTCTCTTGTAAACATATTCTCAGTAGCCATTGAGAACAGCACAGCTATCCAGTGGAAATCCAATAAGGAACATCTTTATGGAGGGAAAACATCAGCGGGCACTAAAAGCCCAAATCCATCTCGTAACAGTGTGGCAGAAATGTGGCCTTCTCACATTATTAGTGATGAAATATTCATGTAAACAGTTTCAGGTTGGTTTTGCAGATGAATTATGAGTAGTCTGAGTTAGGTTGTTCATCTTACTGACGAGAGGTGGAGATCCAGGTGTCCTTGACCCCGAGGTTTCCATATCTGCAGCTAATGGGAGGAAACCTTCTGGCTCCTGACTCTTGCTGATCTGGAGCACCTGCCCTTCATTTGTCATTAATATTGATTGCACCAATTAGCAATATGTGCTTCTATTGTTCTATCTCCACTTGTTTTTGTGTTATTTTGTGTCTTACATGTGGATCTTCAGTGATGTGACCCCCACACGGGCTTTGTGTGTCTCTGGGGAGATTGGAGCTGGTGCTTGTTGTTGGAGGCTTTTGTTCTTCCATTTTATTTGGGGGTTGGGAATTTTGGGGGGCTAAAGATCCTCATGTTGAAATTCAGTTCAACTGGAAGAGTCTTTTATTAGAAACCCACAATCTAAAAACCACCAGTTTGGTGACGATCGCTGTGTTGGAAACTGGTGACTCTCACACTCTGACAGACAAATTAAGAATATTGAAAGAAATTCTTCATGGTTCTGCTGTTCATCTTGTAGAGAGGGGTGTTGAGATGCTGTTCCAAAGTGCAATTTCTTTAAGGGAGGTGTCAACACTGTTCAGGAGGAGCACGGGCGAGCGGGGCTCCCCCCATGCCAGTGCCTGTCTTGGAATGACAAAGCAGGATCCTCTCCCTTGCTCTCTTTCTAACCTGTTCATTTTGGTTTTTCTCTCCCCTCCAGGCACCTCCACAGAGAACGACTGTGCTTTTGAACCCGACTACGCAATTCCTCCTCTCCCAGTGACCGAAGGTATGCAGCACATTCGGATTATGGAGGGCATGTCCCGCTCCCTTCCATCCTCCCCCTTACTCACACATCAGTCTATCAGTGTTCGGCTCCAACCTGTGAAGAAGTTAACTGGTAAGGACTTTAATAAACTTCACTGGGGCTTTTAAGGTCCATTGGTGCAAAAATCTGTAAGAAAAAGGCTTTTGAAGGGCTTCTGTGTCCAAGTCATTCCCTTGTTTGTTAAAGCAGCTGCTTTGGTCAAACCCAGGGATGGATTGGATTTCGTGCTGACAGAGAAATCTTTCTATTCTGAAAAAAGATCTCTCTGGTTTACAAATGTTCTCGAGTTTTTTTGGGAAATTTCTAGGTGTGTTTTAGTTCAGCTTTGTGTTGTGGTTTTTGCACAGTAATTTCAAAGAACTCGATGCTTAAATTTTGAATGCCAAGAGCACATCAGAAAAATGATAAACTTCTACAGCAAAGTGACTTTTTTTTTTTTTTTTTTGTAATTCATGCATATTTTTAAACTGTTTTGTTTATCTGATGTGCTGGGATTGTGGTTTGAACACCTAGAGATGGTGAAGTAGTTGGATTTTCAAAAGCACTTGGAGTTCAACATCCATATAAAAGCCTGAAAAAAAGTGTTTCTACTGGTAACAGTTTGAAAAACTTGTGTTTTGCCTAAATTCTGACCCCACTCTGTGCCCACCTTTAAGAAAAAGCAGCCAGTGTCCTGTGCTTGTACTGAGGGAAACCTCCAAAAAGCATTTTTACTGTCTATAATCTGACCTACAGGGGAACTCTGATACACGTGGTGCCTTTTGTTTTCCCTGCTCTCTGTCGAAAGGAGAAATTGGGAACAAGAGGGAGAGATTCTGAGTTGTGACAGAGTCACAATTCCATGATTGGGCAGGGCTGCTCTTTGGAGCATCCCAGTAGTTCCTCAAAAGACCTGGAATTCCTGCAGTGGCTTTTGCAGGTGGTAATTCAAGGAGAGGGATGAGGATTCCTCCAAACCTCTGGGGTTGGGCAGCTCCCTGGAGCCTGTGCTCACCCTCTCATGGGGTGGGATGGAGCTGCAGGTGTTCACCTGGTGAAACATTCCTCTGTCAGGGAGATTTGGGAATGACATGCTGTGAGATGTAGGCCTGGAAAGGTTGGGGACAAACCAGGATGGTGTCCATAAAATGCTGAGAACTGTTATTGCCCAGAAGCAAGAGAAGAAAAGTGCAGGCTCCCACTTTTGTTCAGAGCTCCATTTTGGGGTCATGCACAAAACTCCACTAGATATGGATTGGGAAGGTGACTCCATCTGTCTCCTGCTTGCATACTTTCCCTTTTCCATCTGTTTGAAATCCCCTGTTCCAGCTGCACCCAGGCCTGTCCCAGCCAAACCCCTGCTCATGCTCTGCACGTCCAGGTCTCGATGACTCCAGCAGAGCTCCCCATGCACTTGGAATTCAGGGGGTGTTTCCCTGCATTGGTGGAGTAGATTTTTAAAATTATTAGTTTAATTTGCTGTTGATATTGTAAAAGGAAGGAGTTTATTTTCCATCCTTCTGCAGTCATGATAGGAATTTGTTTGCTTTTATAGGGTGATGTGGAAAGGAGCGGGGAAAGCAGCACTTCTGCCCTTTGTTATTCAGAGTATTTATCACGTTTCCTCAACTATTCCTTATGGTCTGTCTCTTATTTACTACTAATCTGAGAGATTTAGAAAGCAGAAATATCCCTCAGCAGCAGAAAGAATCATAGAGTATCCTGAGTTGGAAAGGACCCACAGTGAATCACTGATCCAACCCCTGGCCCTGCACAGACACCCCAACAATCCCACCCTGTCCCTCAGAGCATTGTCCAAACCCTCCTGGAGCTCTGGCAGCCTTGGGGCCGTGCCCACTGCCCTGGGGAGCCTGGGCAGTGCCAACCACCCTCTGGGGGAAGAACCTTTCCCTGAGATCCATCCCAACCCTCCCCTGACACAACTTCATGCCGTTGGACAAGGTGGCTGGGGAATGACATTTATCAACAGATAAAAAGTTGGGGGTTTATTTTTTGCTAGGGGACATTGACTGCCAGTTTATAAAGACCCTCCTCAGTTCTATTCATTAGTAAACCAGCATGATAGAAAAAATAAAGAAAATTAGGAGTTAATATTAGATTTGTGAAGACAACTTCACAGCTTGATCTATTTTTTGATGTGTTTCTCCCCAGTTTCACCCAATAACCCTCCCTGATATTACAGCAGCCTGGTAAATGCTATCACAGCACACTCCAAACCTGGCAGGATTGATAAGCAACTTGATTCAAAAATCTTCATGTGACTGGGGGAGCTTTCAGATAAAAATAAGGCACCAGGAGCTGAACAGTGAATGCACAGAGAGGTTCCACCCAGGCTCACTGGCTGTCAGGATCCTTGTGGGTCCCTTCCAGCTCCGGATATTCCGTGTTTCTGTGATTCTCTGGTGGTTTCCTCCTCTCCTGTGTCTCGTGGTTAATCCTACACAATAAGAGCAGTGATTTCTGTCGGAGAAGGGATGAGGGTGATTCTGGGAGACTGAAGTTACAAAGAGAGGCTTTTGTCTGCCTGACAGTTGCCACATGGATTTTTCAAAGGGACCTTCAGAGCATGGAAAATTGTTGAGAAATTATCCAATTGTAGGGGCTTTTCATGCTGTTTGCTCCTTCCAGACTTTTGTGTGGCACTGCCCCATTCCTGTCATAATTCCATATCTGCAGAGGGGCTGGGGAGAGGATGGGACTGTTTGCTGCATAAAAATCTTCATTGTCTCTTACATTATTTTTTTTTTCCTAATGCTTTAATTCCTGAGACCATTTACCAGATATTTGCAGCAGCCTGACAGAATCTGAAGGGGATACAGAGAAACCAGACAGGGACTCTTCCTCAGGAACTATAATGACAGGATAAGCGGGAATGAATTAAAACTGGAAAAGGGGAAATTTAGGTTAGATATAAGGAAGGAATTGTTCCCTGGGAGGGTGGGGAGGCCCTGGCACAAGTTGCCCAGAGAAGCTGTGGCTGCCCCTGGATCCCTGCAAGTGTCCAAGGCCAGGTTGGATGGGGCTTGGAGCAACCTGGGCTGGTGGAAGGTGTCCCTGCCCGTGGCAGGGGGTGGCACTGGATGATCTTTAAGCTCCCTTCCAACCCAACCCATTCCATGATTCTATGATAATATAAACTTTTAAAGTTCTTAACCTGGCTGATTGGTAACCGAGTCAGCTTTCCATCCAAGAAGTTAAAGCAGTTAAAATGTCTGTTTTTGGTAAAAAGCCACAGGAACACATTCCACGGAGGGTTGGTTTTCTGTCCAGAGGAGCTGAGGTCACTCACATGTTGGTATCTGGGTTTGCTGGGTATGGAGACTTGGCTGGATTCAGAGGGTGATAAATATTCCATGTGGGTGCAATTTCCACTCTGCTGAATAGTCTGGTGATTAAGAAAACTCAGGTCATTGTGGCTCTGAGGGGTGAAGTAATAGTCAGCATAAGTAATCAGCTCTCCTCTCCTGCCTGTGTCACCTCTTGTTTAGCACTGGCTGAGAACATATTTAAAATCAGCACATTTAACCTCAATTTATGTTGTTCAATATTTTTTTTTTACAACGGTGGCTTTATTAGCAAGTCTAATGTGAAAAACACATAATAAAAAGAAAGCAAAACCCCCACCCCCCCCCCAGCCCAGGATAAGTAAGTGAAGACACCATTTTGTTTGGTGTCTGGGAGAAAATTAGCACTTAAAAGTCACCGTGTTTGTTGCACAGAGAGCAACTGCTTTCGAAACAATGGGGTTAAATGTGCTCCCATACATGAAAAGTGTGTTATTGCTTCCTCAAAGCCATGGCTGCATTGAAAATAATGCTGTGTACCTGCCTGGAGGACAGGATTGCTTTCCAGGAGGGGTGCTTAGGGATGAATGTCTCTAAGTGCTTTCATGAATCAGTGCCAAAATACTCCTATTAGGTTAATAAATGAGATATTGGGCTGAAAAAACTCGGCTCCTCACGGTTTTCTCCTGTTCCTGTGGAACCCAGCACGTGCAGAGGGTTCACACAAAGCCCTGTGCCGCACCCCACTCCTCCTCCTCCTGCTCAGGAAGGAGTGTTCATTTACATATTGCACATTTATATGCGCGGGGATAATTTTATTCATCCCTGTACTTGGCTCTTGCTATTTTTTTCCCGTTGAATGACAGACTGCAAGCATTAGGATTCTCTTAGAAAGAGCACGTGTGTGTGCTCAGAGGGAGGAGGGGGGAATATTAGCAGGAAATTTAGGAAAGAAATGGTGTTTTTCTAACAAAAACCTGGCCTAGATGCTTCGGGTTGGATTCTCATCCCTCCTGTATCCACTGGGAATCAGCTGCTCCCGTGTCTTCAAAGACATGGGCCCGGGGAACTGGTTTCATGGCAAACCCTCTGCTTTGAGAACGTTCTTCCCTTGTGCTTTGGGAATGTGGGAACTTCACAGAAGTGAGTAGGAATATTCCTAGGTGTGTTCAGGCAGTTAATAGCAGCCTCTTTGCTGAAGAGAATGTGTATTCTTTCACTGGATCCTTCAGATCAGGGCAGAGCAGGATGGAGATTTGCTCTACCCAGTGACACCAGTAAGGACCCCCATCGTGGTTCTCAACACCCCCCAGTCCCCACAGACAACATCCCCTGGGCCACCATCCCCCCTGTCACGTGGAGTGCTGGGATCTTGTCACCTCCCCACCCCTCTTGGGATACCCTTGCATCTCTTGGGAATAGCCATGAGGATTGTCAGCCCCCCCTTCTCTGTACCTTCAGCAACTGGTTCGATATTCTCGCTGCTGGTTGTAATTGTGGGATTAAAAAGCTGAGCTCTGTCTGCTTGAAAACTTTTAATTGTTTCTTGTTTAGTGCTGACAGGCCCGGATTAATGATTGCAGCCCCTGGGACCACTTGTTCTCTCTCTCTCTCCAAAGTGATGCACCAGCTCAGCTGGGTGGGAGCAGGAGGGATGCTGAGGCCCAGCTCCAGGGGTGGGAGTGCTGGGGGGAAACCAGCTGGGCTGGCACATGTGGGAAGTGGTGGAGTCACCACTCCTGGAGATGTTCAGAAGATGTGTGGATGTGGCACTTGAGGACGTGGTTCAGTGTTGGAACGTGATGATGGTGCTGCACTGATGGTTGGATTTGATGATCTTAAAGGACTTTTCCAGCCTTAATGATGATTCTGTGATGTGAGGGTGAGGAGGGACTGGCACAGGTTGCCCAGAGAAGCTGTGGCTGCCCCTGGATCCCTGGAAGTGTCCAAGGCCAGGTTGGACAGGGCTTAGAGCAACCTGGGCCAGTGGAAGGTGTCCCTGCCCATGGCACGGGGTGGCACTGGATGATTTAAGGTTCCTTCCAACCCAAACCATTCTGAGTTTCTGTGTTTTTTCAAATAAAACAGAGTCATCAAAGGGAAGGATTTCTGAATGTTAAGATTGCAGTTGCTGAGCATGGACTCCAGACCTGCAGTGTTGTGTTGGTGTTTGATCCTCTCCCTCCCAGTGCATTGTCTCTTTGAGCACGTGTGTCAAGTGAAAAGCTGCTGATGATTGTGGAAAACAGTGTGGTTTTCCTGCTCCATGCTGTACATGGAATACAAACCCTGGCCTTGCCCACAGCTTGCTGTGGCAGCTGTGTGTGTGTTGGCTTTCCCTGCTCTGCTGTACCTGGAGATGCTTTGTGGGCACCACCAGCCTTCCTTGCCCAGCAGCAGTTGGGTTATGGGTTAATTTGGGGATGTTTTCCTGTCCCTGGGAGCAGTGGCAGCATTAGTGTTGGTGGCAGTGCCACTCAGGCTCTCAGCCACGTGATGGTGCTGCAGTTTGGCTCATCTCAACCTCGCTCTGTGTGGACAGAGCTGCTCACCTGTGTGGGGCTGGGAGGGCTCGGTGATACCCTCGTTACCACAGACGTTCATTTGGGTCGTTATTATCATCTGTACGTTTCCCTTAATTAATAATTTCAGTTATTTCAATTCTAGTTATTGGAATGTGCTGCAAAATCATGTTGTTTGGTTGTGTTTTGGCACAGCTCTCCCAGTGCAGACGTGTCTGGGCTGGACACGACCGTGTGTCGGGAGATCTGTGCCCATTCCTTCAGTGTGGACAATGAAACCTGTGCCCACCAAGAAGGGGCTGCTGCAGCTTTAAAGCATCCGAGGGCTTAGAGCCTTTTAGTATAAATTGCTCCCAGAATCCATGTCACAACTCCTTATATGGTGCTGCTTTTTTTCCCTTAGTTGCCATGCCAACAGCAGCACTGCACCATTCATCAGCTCCGGTCCTGGGCTGCATCGCCAGCCCCCCGGCTTACTCCGAAATGTTCGGGAGAGCATCCCTGAGCCACTCACTCCTCCTTTATTTCCCTGTTCCTTCAGCACTTCGCTCTAGGAAAACAGCAAATTAAGCTGCGCCATAGAAAGGAACTGTAGAAATCCTCCGTTTTCCCCCCCGAGGGAGGCGTAAAGGCTGCGTTTGCTGCAGCGTTCCGGAAGGAATTAAAACAACTCGGGGGACTTGGCGAAGAGGGGAAGGCTCCGTGTCCACGAGTCTTCTCCAAAATCCTCCCGGAGCCGCTCCGTGGCCCCCCGAAGATGCTGAGGTGATGCTGAGGTGATGCTGAGGTGGTGCTGAGGTGGTGCTGAGGGGATGCTGAGGTGGTGCTGAGGGGATGCTGAGGGGATGCTGAGGGGATGCTGAGGGGATGCTGAGGGGATGCTGAGGTGATGCTGAGGTGATGCTGAGGGGATGCTGAGGGGATGCTGAGGTGATGCTGAGGGGATGCTGAGGTGATGCTGAGGTGATGCTGAGGTGGTGCTGAGGTGATGCTGAGGTGATGCTGAGGTGATGCTGAGGGGATGCTGAGGTGGTGCTGAGGTGATGCTGAGGGGATGCTGAGGTGATGCTGAGGTGATGCTGAGGGGATGCTGAGGGGATGCTGAGGGGATGCTGAGGTGATGCTGAGGGGATGCTGAGGTGATGCTGAGGTGATGCTCGGAGGGGCGGCGGGTGCCGCAGGGAGCCGCCGGTCGGTCGGTCGCGCTTTCGGGAGCGGAGCTTTGACATCAGCGGCGGGAGGTGTCACCTGTAACATCATCCTGACGTGGGGAGCGGCGGGCTGGAGCCGGCGCTAGGGAGAGGGGGGCACCAGAGGAGGATCCGGGCTGGAGTGCTGCTCTCCAGGCGCTGGGATCCCTGAATTCCCAGCCTGGCCCGGCTGCACGCACAGGGGATGGGGAGAGCAGACAAAGCCCTGTGAGTATTTGGCCAATTTGTGGTGCCTGGACTTTGACTGGAATTGTGTTTGGCGTTCCTTGGCCTCCTCTAACTGCAGGAAATCAACGTGCAATAAGGGATTCTGGGGCTCCTGCTTGGCAAGGAAGCCATTACTAGGAGGGATTTGGTGTCAGGAAGGGTGATGCTGCTGCTGCTTATTTGTCTTGTAGTTGTTGTTGCAATAGTTTTACATAATCCGAGTTTGTCACCTCGCTCGCGTGTGCAGAATTCCTCCCACAAACCCAAACGAATGTGCAGTGAAAAAATTCCATTTCTCAGCATTTGCTGGAATAGATCTGCTGGGGAGAGAGTTGGAAATGCTACAGATACCAAGTGGTTTGTTTTTAAAATGTTAGAACAATAGGATTGAGATAAGGTTTTCCTTCTCGTTCCAAAATGACCACAGATTAGATTGGAATGGATTGTAAAACCCCCATGTGCTGAGAGAGGGAGATATTTGCTTTTCACAAAGAGTTTTAATTCAGTGCTGCTAGAAACACAAATAAATAAACAATCGTTATCAAGGTGTGATTTGAGGAAAAGCTGTTGAAGTGCCTGGTGCTCGTGTTGCAGCTCATTTTTGTGCTTAAAATTGCTGGTGGCAGGAGAGCTTTTGCTCTTTTTAAGGTATTTTTATACCGTAATGTTTGCAGCAGGCTTGTGTTCCTTTCTGTTGAATTCTCTGTCATACTGTGGGCAAGACACTGATGTGAAATTCCTGGTTCTGTGTGGGAGTGGAGGTTGGGTGGGAGGCCCACCCTGCACCTGGGGATGCACAGCAGATCCAAGGCACCCACTTACCTGGGAAGTGCCCCCACATTCGGGAGGGGGTTTCAAGGTGCTTAGTATGTGGTTTTTTTCTGGGCACAATTCATTTTCCATTGAATTTTCCCTGATGCCACGCAAACCGAGGCTGGCTAGAGGTTTCACAAGTAGAAAACTTGCGTTTTGTCAGAATTATTGATTTAAAAAATGACCTCACACACACACACAGAGAAGCAACACTTCATTGTGCTTCGGGCACATGGATTTTTCAGTCCTGTCTTGAACTCTTCACGTGACAAACCCCGATGTCTCAGGAAGAATTTTTTCATGGAAAGGGCTGTCAGGCACTGGCAGGGGCTGCCCAGGGAGGTTTGGAGTCCCCATCCCTGGAGGTGTCCAAGGAAGGACTGGACGTGGCACTCAGTGCTCTGGGCTGGGGGACAAGGTGGGGATGGGGCACAGGGATGATCCTGGAGGTCTTTTCCAACCTCAGTATTTCTGGGATTTTGCCTCCAACAATGAACCTGCTGGAGAAGGATGATCCTCGTTCAGTTACAGTAACGTGCACTGAATATTTTTTTCCTGGTGTGCCAGTTCTTAACTATCCATTTTTGGGATTCTTGCTCCATTATTTTTGGACTTGTGATTTGTTTTGACAGGCACAGACCTAAATGGAAACCAACTGGGCTTGCAGAGATGAAACAGGTGGATGAATGTGCCCCTGTGTACCCACAGATGCACATTTATCTTTATTAAACCAACAGAACTCTTCGTGTGAAACGGGGAAATTTCCCACTTAAGTTTTTTTTTGGAGCTCCAAAACTGTCTTTGAAATTTATGCAGATAAATAATACGTCTGTTTGTAACTTTTGGAATTCAAACAAATCCTGCATTGAGGGGTTTTTGTTTGCTGGAGATCTGTCAAACTCGTGACGTTTTTGCATTGATTTCTGCGTAGTTTGGACGTAACTTTTATTTTTTTGAATGAAAGCAAGGAAAAAAATGGCAGATCACATTTATTGGCTTTTGAAAGTCCAGTTCTAGCATGGTTTTTTCCCCAGTGCTGTTTATAAGACAAACCCTATTCTGTCTTGTTTTGACACCCTTCCATATTGACAGAGTAGGAATTGCAAGCGAGAGATGCAGAAAATCCCACATTTTCCCTCGGTGTTGGTGAGGTTGTTGCCTGCCCACCAGCCCTGCAGAACCTTTAGAATTTGCTCTTCCCACGGATTGTATTTATTTGCATCGAGGCTGTTGGACTGCTCAGCCTTGCAGAGGATGTGGTAAACATGTCATCACAGCCCTGGAGCTGGGAGAAGGTGATAACAGCTCTGCCTTTCACATCATTCCGTAGATGCTTAAACAAAGGAAGGACCCCAAAAGTTTCTTTAGTGCAGAAAAACGTTAAAAAAGGCAAAAAAACCAGTCGTGAACCTCCATGGCTTTTTCAGAGGCTCGGGGATAGGAATTGTCCTTATTTCACACTGGGGCTGCACAAAATGGAGCATCTGTCACGATTACACTTCTGCTGTGTGAGAATCTGAATTTTTAGACGTAGCTAAGAGGTTTCTATAGCAAGAGGAGGTGGTGTAGGAAGCCTCCTGTGGAGTTAAATCAGGCCATCTCTCTTCCCCTGGCTACGTCTTTCCTCCTCCTGCTCCCGGAACGTGCCCTCGGAGGTGTCCTGTGCACTTGGGAGCAGAAGAGCCTTCACAGGATTCTCTTTGGAATAAGCCCTTGTGTCCTCCTGGGCTGCTTGTTTTCTGGGGAAAAGCCATCATCTCCAACTGGGCGTGTTCTCTGGTCTTCTCCTACTTCTGTCACAGCGGGACAGCCTGGTTTGGAAACCTCTCCTGTGTCCTCATGACTGGGGTGTTGGGTTGGGTCACTTCCCAAAGGCTCAGCATTCCTTTGGCAGAAGTTGATTTCTGGTGGGATCTGTTCCTGGTTGGCTCTGATCCTGCAGGAGGCCCTGGTCAGGCTCAGAAAGACTCAGGGTCTTATCACCAGCTTTGGGGTGGTGCCACTCATGAAACATTCCAGCAGCACATGAGCAGGTTTCTGGTGGGTCATTGCAGAGCCATGGGCTGGATTCTCATCCCAGATCCCTGACCAATGCCCAAACCAGACAGGAGGTTGAGGATTCAACTGGATCTTTGGCTCTGGACCTTTCCTTGGCACTTGGCATCTCTGTCCTTGCTCCAGGGTGACATCCCTTGAGTAGCTGTTGGTGCTGTGTAATTCCAGTCCTGGATAAAGAGGCTACAAAAGAGATGGAGAGGGGATTTTTATGAGGTCATGTGGTGACAGGACAAGGGTGAATGGGTTCAAATTGCCAGAGGGCAGGGTTAGATGGGATATTGGAAAGGAATTCTTGGCTGGGAGCATGGGGAGGCCCTGGCACAGGTTGCCCAGAGAAGCTGTCCCTGGAAGTGTCCAAGGCCAGGTTGGATAAATTTGGAGCAACCTGGGCTGGTGGAAGGTGTCCCTGCCCATGGCAGGGGGTGGCACTGGATGGGCTTTGAGGTCCTTCCAACCCAAACCACTCTGGGATTCTGTGATTAATGGCTGGTTTAATTATTTGGAGTTCTATCAAAGATGCCTTTGGCCCAGAACATCCCAGCTGTGTTGGGATATACCTGTGTGCCACGTGTTGCCAGAAACCTTCACCAGCAGCTCTTGGCACCTCAAAACATGCAGTAGTATAATCCATCCCTCCCCATGCAGTTCATTAAGAAATAACTTATTTTCTGTTACCAAAATATGATTCTTGGTTCGTTTCCAAGTACATATTGTGCATATACATTTCTGAACGAGCTGCTTTCTTATTCCAGCATCAGCTTTTTTAACAGGCAAAATAATCCCCCTCTAAGCACCCTCTTTGTTGAGCTGCAGCTGATGGCCTGAGGTTTTTATGCTGCAGGTGGAGATGGGCATTTTTCCTGTCGACAGAGAAGGAACATCCCCTCAGCTCAATGAAATGAGAAAACAAATTAACCCAAACTGGCTTGAAATGGTACTTTGACCAAAGGAAAAAAAAAATAAAAATCCTCACTTGCAGTGTTTTTTTGGTTCAGTACATCTGTATTTATTAAAGCAGCTCTTGAGGGTCTGACATGTGCCATGTTGTGAGTGAGTGTCACGTGTCTGACAGGGCCCACAGGTCTGGACTGTCTGTCACACTCTGAACCCTGATTTTGAAAGGGCTCCTGTGGCTTGTTTGGAGGTCTGAGCCTGATGCCTCAGCAGGTGCTGCTTCAGGTCTGGATAGTCAGTTATTTTTCAGGATTTCTTAAACACCCCATGATAATTTCTTTATCCTCTTGCTCTATCCCCCCCAGTTAGAAAAGATGCTTTTGGAGTCATGTCCCAAACCAGCCTGGTCAGCCAGGCAAGAGCCATGACAGTAGAAAATGGAAGTGTTCTGAAGGATTAGAACATTTCTAAAAACTTTTCTGGTTTGCCTTTTTTTTTTTTTTTTTTTTTTTTTTATGTTTTGCTCAAGTGAAATAAATGATGTGGTGCTGAACCTGTTGCTGGTGCTCTGGAAAACAGACCAATTCTTGCTGCCCAGTTAATCCAAGGGCAGGTTGTGTAAGGGGATGAGGAGGAATAACTCCACATCATCTCCTGGGAAAGGAGGCACTGCTACACTACATATGGGCTGAGCTTTAGCTTGTACCACACTGGTTGAAGTTTATCTTTGGGCAGAAGCCATTTGTGCATTTCTAAATAACCTTGTTGTGTTTAGAAATGCTTTGTTCTGGTTCCCAGCCCTGCCGAGCACGAACCACCTCAGCATTGCACGGCCCACTTGGTTGTGCCACAGGATTAAATTCCTGCTTTCATGTTTGCATCCAAACAGGACCTAATGTGTGGCATTGTGCAGGGTTTGATTTCGGAAGGGAGTGGGTTTGCACCGTAAATGCTTCATTGCAGGATAATCACACGTTTAGAGCTGAGCTTCACGTGAGGTTTGCTCGAGAGCTGTGGTGCTTTTTGTTTTACAGTGTCTGAGACCAGGAATTTTCAGCAGAGGAAATGTATTTGCCAGCTTTTGTAAACCTGGATTAGCAGCTGCTCATTTAAACCCAGCGTCCTTTGCTCCCAGGGATTCAAAATTTCCCCTCTTAAGCAAGCAAAGGTTGTTTCTGTCCCTTTGTGGTCACAGGATGTGTTGGGGTGTCAGGATAGTTCACGAGGAGGTCGAGGATGTTCTTTCCTCCTCTGCCTTCTGGGTTTGCTCTTTCATCCTTTCTGTGATTTTTCTCCATAAATCCAACACAGACAAACTTTATGTCCATGGATCCCTTGTTCCTGTAGGAAGCAAGACTCACTATTTTCCTTCTGATCAGTGGTAGAATCATTCAGATCAAGTTCTATTTAGACAAGTTGGGCTTAAATTCTTTGTGCTGTTTTTTTTTTCTTCCCTATTAAAATGTCCAATTTCCTATTTAATGATGAATGGACATGATTTGTGAGTGAATTTAAAGAGCCCCTTAAACTTTTACCAGAGGTTTGCATCTTCATGTCATGGAAAAAAAAAAAAAATAAGGACTGAGTACTTTGTTTGCTGCAGTTCTTCTCAGGGTAGGTTTTGAAATTTCTGGAAGCAGACTGAAGCTTGTCCAGCACGCTGTTCATAAGAGCAACAGTAAAATATAAATTATATAAATATATATAAAATATAAATTATATAAATATATATAAAATATAAATTATATAAATCTAAAGGAGCTGTACCAAAAAGACAGGAAATCCAACCTCTTGCCAAGCTGAGCTTCTACTGCAACCACAGATTGATTTGGGTTGGGAGGGACCTTAAAGATCATCCAGTTCCACCCCCTGCCATGGGCAGGGACACCTTCCACCAGCCCAGGTTGCTCCAAGCCCCATCCAGCCTGGCCTTGGACACTTCCAGGGATCCAGGGGCAGCCACAGCTTCTCTGGGCAACCTGTGCCAGGGCCTCCCCACCCTCACAGGGAACAATTTCTTCCGGAGCTTTTCTGTTGAATTTCTGTTTCTCTTTTTCTGATTCTGGAAAATGTCAGCTTTGGATGGGATGGGATGGGATGGGATGGGATGGGATGGGATGGGATGGGATGGGATGGGATGGGATGGGATGGTTGGAAGATGAAGGCATCAGCTCTGTGAGGAGATGTGACAGCCCTTGGGTACTGTGAAAGCTGGGGAGGGAGAAAGTGCAGATGGAAAAAAATATTGGATTCCGAGGGGGAGAAAGAACACTTGGTTTGACAAAGGCTGAAGTGAGGAAGGGGCGCTGAGGGTGCAGAGAAGAACTGAGCTGGGGGGAGGCAGCACCCTGGGGCTGGTTGTGATCCACATGTGTGTTCTGGGGCTGCTTTGGTGGAACTGCCCACCCTGAAGCCCCCAGACCAGCACGTGTATCTCTGACCCTCTCACAGAATCACAGAATCAGCTGGGTTGGAAGGGTCCTCTGAGATCATCCAGTCCAACCCTTGATCCAACCCCGCTGTGGTTCCCAGCCCATGGCACTGATGCCACATCCAGTCTCTTTTTAAAAATCTCCAGGGACAGAGAATCCCCCACTTCCCTGGGCAGCCCATTCCAATGGCTGAGCACCCTCTCTGCAAAGAAATTCTTCCTGATCTCCAACCTAACCCTCCCCTGGCACAGCTGCAGACCCAGCCCTCTTGTCTTGCTGATGGTTGCCTGGGAAAAGAGACCAACCCCCCCCTGGCTCCCCCCTCCTGTCAGGGAGTTGCAGAGAGTGAGGAGGTCTCCCCTGAGCCTCCTCTTCTCCAGGCTGAGCCCCCCCAGCTCCCTCAGCCTCTCCTCCCAGCACTTGTGCTCCAGTCCCTTCCCCAGCCTTGTTGCTCTTCCCTGCACCTGCTCCAGCCCCTCCATGTCCTTCCTGAGCTGAGGGCCCAGAGCTGGACACAGCACTCCAGGGGTGGCCTCACCAGTGCTGAGTCCAGGATGGTAATGTCCTGCTTCAAGGTTTCTGTGTGGGCAGGAAAATCACTCCACAGAGGGGGGAGCAGGAGCAGCAACTAAACCTGGAGTCTCCAGTGGCTCTTTGGCTTATCCAGCACATTGTTTATAAGAGCAACAGTAAAATGTGAATTATGTCAATCTCTATATTAGGTAATATATATAAAAATAGATATTTATACGTATAATCTTTAGGTGATAAAAGATATATATATATAACTTATATAAATCTAAATGTTGGAGCTGGACTAAGCATCACTCTTGCATTACAGGCAGATTTTTAGCTCCTTTATTTCTTCCCCCCTGCTGTAAGAAATGTGTAAATAATGGAGCTTGATTCTTCTCTGGCACACAAAGGCACCTGTGGCTGCATTTGGGAGACCAGCAGCCACTCAGTGTGTTGAGATTCAGGGCTGGAAGGAGCTGGGGTCCCTTTGGTGTGGTGCCATTTGCAGGTTGTGGAAGGTCGAAACTTGGAATTCCTGCAAGGATTTTCTCAGCAGAGCCAAAGGCAGGCTTGGGAGGATACAGGTTTTATCCCTGTTATACTTTCCTTTTTATCTTCTCAACCATGGAAGTGAGTGGGTGGAAGTGAGAAGGTGTTTTTGGAAGGGAAGGCACCAGCTTGGTGCCTTTGTGTGGATAAATGCTCCTGGCCTTGTTGCATTCCAGGGCTGTTTGGGAAGAGACCCTGAGAGTGCTGCCTTGCCATTCACTTAAAGGACCAGACCTGTTCCTCTGGGGGGACATCTCACTCTCAGGATGCACATTCCCTGTAGAGATTTTGGGTCTCAGTCCCCCTGGTGCTGAGGAGCTGTGCCCCTGACAGTGGGTCTGCTCGGACCCTCTGTGCTCACAGAGTCCTCACCTGCTCCTTAGATGTTCTAATTAAATCCTCCAGGCCTGCCATGTGTCCTGGCTGCTCCTCCTTCGTGGAAGGGAAGGCTGATGAGCAGTCATCACTTTTCCAAACAGGAACTTTTAACAGCTCCTTTAATTTTATGAGGAAATGAAGAATTTGAAAAGCAAATCAATTACTGAAAACTAAAGGCGGCTGAATGAGCGATTTCCTTAGGTAAAATCCACCTTTTAAATGGAGCATAATGCAGGTTTTTAAGTGTTAACAAGCAAGTGCAGCTAATTCAGGCTTGTGCCTTGCCAGATAAGCAGCTGCATTTTAAGGGTAGAATATTCTGTGAGGCTCCTACCAGCAAAGAAACACGGATCCTAAATCCAGTTTCATGTGAATGGAACAGTTTTGCATCTGTGTCAGTGTAATTACAGCTCTGCTGGTACCAGCTAACCCACCTAAATTAGTTTTAGCATAGCAAGATTTGAATGGCTGGCAAATAGAAATAAAATTACCTTCTGCAGTCACATCCCTTGCCTTTATTTTAAGTGCTGTTATCAAGCAATGAATTTATATTGGCTTGGAGCTGTGTAATCCTGTCATAAACAGGTTTGTGTAGGGAACAGGATCCAGTCTCTCACGTGCTCTATCTTGGGATTACTTGGGCTGGGAATAGTGGGATATTTCACAGTTTAGCCTTCTCTCTTTCATGGTTACAGTATCTTGGTATGATCTTGAAGATATGGTGGGAGAATGAATGAGATGTTTATGTGCAGCCCAGGCTTGCTGCTGGCCTTGGCCCCACCACTCCTGTCCCAGTTTAATTTGCCTGCATAATTTGATCCCCACCTTTGATCGTTCCTGGCTGCTTGTAGAACACTCAGCAGCGTTCTCTCAGCGCTGTCCAGAGAGAAGAATTCCTTTCTGCTGTTTTTTTACAGTTCCCTTCTAAGCCTGGAGTGCAGGTTTTCACTTTTAACCGCTCTGATTACAGGGAATTCAGCCTGAAATCACAGGCGGCCTTGGAAGGGGCAGCAGGGAAAGGGGGGGGCAGAGGTTGATCTGTCTCTGGTGACAGCAGGGTCATAAAAGCAAACTGGGACAAGGCCTGAGGAGCAGGAGGTGTTCCAGGGTGCTGGGTCACTGTCTCTGCTGGGTAACCTCTTGTCTAGAACTTCCTTAACACCAGGTGGTTGTTGTGGCATCAGGTGCTCCAGAGGAGCTTTGGGAAACTCCAGACCTGTGTGTGTGTGGAACATGGTAAGAGAAAGGGGTCTGAAGGGCATTGAGTCATAGAATGGCTTGGATTGGAAGGGACCTTAGAGACCATTCAGTGCCACCCCCTGCCATGGGCAGGGACACCTTCCACCAGCCCAGGTGGCTCCAAGCCTTGTCCAACCTGGCCTTGGACACTTCCAGGGATCCAGGGGCAGCCACAGCTTCTCTGGGCAACCTGTGCCAGGGCCTCCCCACCCTCTCAAGGAAGAATTCCTTCCCAATATCCCATCTCTCCCTGCCCTCTGGCAGTTTGAAGCCATTCCCTGTGTCCTGTCCCTTCATCCCTTGTCCCCAGTCCCTCTCCAGCTCTCCTGGATCCCCTTTAGGCCCTGGAAGAGGATCTCAGGTCTCCCTGGAGCCTTCTCTTCTCCAGGTGAACACTCCCAGCTCTCCCAGCCTTTCTCCATAGCAGAGGTGCTCCAGCCCTTGCAGCATCTTCACGGCCCCTCTGGACGTGTTTCCCCTCTGGATTGTTTCCCCTCCGGATTGTTTCCCTGTGCTCTTTCCCAGGTGTCTGGTCCTCACTGCTAGACCCAGATTGCTGAGCTCCATGAGCCTGACTCATTCTTACAGGAAGGAGAGCAGATCCTAAAGGCACACCCAGTGTCCTGAGCTCACCTGGAGCATCTCAAGCACTAGAAAAAATGTTGTAGTGGGGCAGGAGAGCAGCGACTCCAAACCCCTTCGTGTTTAAGGTGCCTTCACAGCTGCACATTGGGATTCAAATCCTGCTGTAGTCAAATCTCTGTGTAAATTAGAATGGAGAGAGTCAGAGTCCTAGAATGGTTTGGGTGGAAGTGACCTTAAAGCTCATCTAGAAGAGTGAAAATTATTCAGTACTGGGGAGATCAGCTGCGTTTTGGGAGCAGTTGTATTGCACTTGCGCTTTTCCTCTCTGGGAAGAATCATAAGTTAAATATATTTTTCTCTTTTTCTTGTGCCTTGAGCTCAGTTAAGCTTTGTCAGTGCTCAGTCAGGTTTCTTCAGCCTGCCATGCTCAGCACAGACTGTTTTAAGAAGCCCCACAACACACAAGTCCCATGCTGGGGACACTGGGACACCGGGCACTTTCCTCTGAGCTCCATCTTCCCATCAGCTTCAGTGAGGAGAGGAAAATGCCTTGGCTTCAGTAGATATTTAATTAGGTTCTGATTTCTGTCATTAAAGTTTAGCTTGAAATCTGAGTGCTGTGTTTGGATGAGTTGGGCTTTATGTTTAGAAATTGGTGAAACCAATTTCTTTCCAACCCTGAATTACCGGGTTACCTGGAATTTGATTGAAGTGACTGAGCTCTTTGCTGTTGTCTTTAGACTAAATGTCCTTTATGGTATATCCAGGTCCTTTTGAACAGTTTTCCTCATTTTCTGTGCAATATTTGAGTCACTGAATTACTGAAAGAACTTTGGGATAGTAGGAGACTGAATGGGAATAACACAATTCAGTGTTCGTGTTTTGTGGCACTCTCCTCTCATCTGTTTTGAATTTAACATTTAATGAAATAAAACTGTTGGGAAAAGGGATGTGAGGGGTTGAGGAACGTTTTCCCCTCCAGCTCTACCCTGTTTCTGCCATGTGGGAGCATTTTGGGGGTATTTGAGCAGATCTTACGTAGGCTTAAAATTTTCATGACGTGGTTTCGTCCTGTAGTCCCAAGTCTGCAGTCACTGTTTTGTTTTTTTTTAGTACAAAGTCTGAAACTTGAAAAGGAAAACTGACTGCAACAGAAATTTATGGAAAGTATCAGGGGGGAGATTGCTTGTTTTCATAACAAGATGACTTAGAGAACTGGAGCAAGTGGTGCTGCCTCCCTTTCTCCTCTTTCATCCTCCTCCTCTCATGCACAAGTTTTCACCTTGAGTCACAGATGAGGAATTTCTACTAAAAAAGGCAATTTGAAAAGGCTTCAGAAGATGCTGAAAAGAAGAGTTTTGGATGGGAAATGACATGGGGAGGTGTACACTGTGCCTCAGCTCCGAGGAGTCAAAAGCCACTTGACAGGTTTGGATGGGAAGATGAAAGTCCCATCTCCTCCTCCTGCCATGGTTGGATGGTAATTAAACAACTTCCTGCTCCTCAAAGCTCTCCCCTGCAGGGATAAAGACTTCTTGGCAGCCCACATTTGGGAAAAAACCTTATCTAGAGGGAAAGGGAGGGTGGGTTTGTCTTTCTGGGAGCATTAACAGGAGCAGCTTCCTTCCCAGAGGTTTGCCAGAATATTCCAGGGAGCAGCTGCTCAGCAGGTTCACTGGGATGCTCCCACTGGTCCAACCTAAACCAAACCACTCTGGCTGACTGGGAGAGGGCACTTTGCTGTCTGGTGTCTCCAGCAGTGAGAAGTTGGATTAAAAAAATTGCCATTTGCTCCAAATGGCAGAAAATTGTTGCACAGTCATAAACAAAATGAGAATTGAGCTGAATTCGTTCTGGAAGCACAGACTGCAGACTGCAGGTTGTGTTTTAGGCAGAATTATTTTCTCTCTGAATACAGAAATTTATTTGGAACATCATTGTACTGGCCATTATTGAACACTCCAGGCAGAAATCTGTATTATTTTATTCTACATGTATTTAAAAAACATATAAGCCTTTCAAAACCAGGGGATTTTCTCCCTTGAGCATTGATTAGAAATGTCTGTTCATACAGATGTCAGTTTTGATCAGTTATTTGTTTTTATTTGGGAGGGTTTATAATAATTTCAGGAAGTGGAGTTATAATTTGATTTATTTAAGACACTTTTTCAGAAGAGTTGCTCCTTTCTGAGGTCACTGAACACCTTTTTGTGACATCACTGCTGTGACTTGCTGATGTTTTCTGTGCATTGTTCACCTGGGGAGAGCCAGAGAGGGGGAAAGAATGTTCCAGGAGGTTTCTGTGGTCCCACAGGACTGCAGAATCCACTTCTCTGGAGAAGGATATTCCTCATTTTTTTCAAAGAAAAGATAAATTTCAGGAGCAGTAACAGGCAAAACCTTCATGTCTACATTTTAAAGAAGAACTTTTACATTAAGATAGTTGCTTTTTTGAGCAGTCCTTTCCCATTGCTGCTCTCATCCATCACCAGCTTGCTGGATTCTCCTCCTGCTTTTTTTTTTTTATTCTCTTCCCTTTTCCACCTTCATTTCCTGCAATTTTCTTCCCTTTTTTTTTTTTTTCAGGGGCCTTATCTCCCAAACTAAACGTGTTTTTCTGCAAGTTTTGGAACAAGTGTGATGTTTGCAGACAACACATTGTTCTCCCCACTTGTCTGTGCTGCCCCTGCGATAACGTGGGATGAGAGGAGAGAGGCTGGCAAAGGGAATTCAAAAAGCTTTTATGGGCTCAAAGAATAGAAGAGGGAAAAAAAAACAGGTTCCACAATGGATCCTGTAAAATAATGCTGGGTTATGTAAAGAGGATGTTAACCTTTACTGGAGGTGTTGTCACTGTTTGAATTTTAATTATTCTTTTTGATTTATCCTTAAAAACCAGAAGTACACACAGCTGGGATATTATTTCTTCAGGTTGCCCAGAGAAGCTGTGGCTGCCCCTGGATCCCTGGAAGTGTCCAAGGCCAGGTTGGATAAATTTGGAGCAACCTGGGCTGGTGGAAGGTGTCCCTGCCCATGGCAGGGGGTGGCACTGGATGGGCTTTGAGGTCCTTCCAACCCAAGCCATTCTGGGATTCTGTGATTAATGGCTGGTTTAAGTTTATTTGGAGTTCTATCAAAGATGCCTTTGGCCCAGAACATCCCAGCTGTGTTGGGATATACCTGTGTGCCACATGTTGCCAGAAACCTTCACCAGCAGCTCTGGCACCTCAAAACATGCAGTGGTATAATCCATCCCTCCCCATGCAGTTCATTAAGAAATAACTTATTTTCTGTTACCAAAATATGACTCTTGGTTCGTTTCCAAGTACATATTGTGCATATACATTTCTGAACGAGCTGCTTTCTTATTCCAGCATCAGGTTGGACGGGGCTTGGAGCAACCTGGGCTGGTGGAAGGTGTCCCTGCCCATGGCAGGGGGTGGCACTGGATGGGCTTCAAGGTCCCTTCCAACCCAAACCACTCTGGGGTTGGTGCCACAGCAGGAATGATCCCGTGGTCTGGAATTCCCCCATTATGGCTCTTAGCAAAACAAGGAGTCCTTTGGGCCCAGGGGCAGGACAGAGCTCCATCCATCCATCCCTGGTGTGCTGGGTGCAGTCCAGCCGTGCTGGGTGTGACAGTTCTCTGTTCCAGGAGCTCTGGGGATCAATAGCTCTGCAGCACTTCAGCAGTTTGGGTTGAGGGAGCTGGACCAGCTCCAGCACGTGAGTCAGGCTCTGGCACAGCCTCAGGATGAGCTAAAGGGGGGAGGGAAGGATTTGCTGAGCACCCACTTTTCCTCTCTTGAAATCCAAGTTTTCAAAGTTCGCTCCTCAAACCATGGCTCTGTCACAGCACAGCTCGGGGAGGGGTTTGTAAAACTTGGGGCATTTTAAGGATTTCATTCAAATGCTGAATTTCTGTTACAAAGAGGGTCGTGGGGGTTGTGGCTGCCCCACCCCTGGGATTGTTCAGAGGCAGGTTGGATAAGGCCTTGAGCAAACTGCTCTAGTAGGAAGGTGTCCCTGCCCATGGCAGGGGGTGGGACTGGGTGGCCTTTAAGGTCCATTCCAACCCCTCAACATCCTCTGATAATACTGTGCTTACCACAATTAAATACAGTATCCAGGTGCAGATTTCAGCTCTTCCTCAGCTGAACCAGTCACAAGAGATGAATGTGTGGTAAATCCCCCAACCCCATCATGGCAGGGGGTGGAACTTCAAGGAACTCTTTAAGGCCCCTTCCAACCCAAACCATTCTGTGATTCTGTGAAACACAGAGAGGTTCACTCATGTCCATCACATTTTCGCCTCTTTAGTGGTGATAAAACCAGTATTTTTACACAAATCTCATTAGTTCTTCCTCTTGTGACAGAGGAGTGTTCAAAGTACAGGTGAAACTCAGCTGTGTGAGGTGCAGAGAGGACAAAGCTGGGCAGAAAAGCTGATTTTGAGCCGAGCTCCTTGGCTGGACTCTCTCAGGAGCTGGAGAATCCAGGCACGTGGCCACACTTTGGTTGTATTTTGTAGGGATAAAGTGTGTGAGTCTGTGAGTAAAAAGCTCCAGTGCTTTGTGTTAATGCAGTTTGGGCAGTAATGGACGTTTTCCTGATGCATGGAAGGAGCTGGTGCATGGAGAGGCTCCCAGGAACCCTGGGATGGATCAATGCATCATCCATGTGGTGGGAAAAGAGCTGCTTGCTCCAGCATCTTCCTTGGCCATAGATAAGTTCATGTGTATCTTTATGGGTGTAAGCATAGAAAAAAGGTGTAGGTGTGTGTATATATTGTAGTCAAAGCACAGTATGAATTCAGATCTGCCAAAATAAAGCCTTGTTCAATCAATTCATTAGGTGTTAATAACCCCTTGTTAGTGAAACATTGCTGCCAGAGCTCAAACTGAATTTCAGAGCTGCAGCCTTTTGCTAATCCACGATAATTTCCTTTTATCAGCGCCTTTTAATCTAAAGAAAAGCCTTTTTCTAATTAAAATACTAACTCATCTATAAATTATGTGACAATGAAATGGTGTCAGAGAAAATGCAATAGAATTAGGGAGCTCAATGGGCTGAAGGAGAACTCGGTGCTACTAGAGATAAAATGATTATTCAGAGAGAATAAGCACATCCTGATTTTATTTAGGGTTGGTTTGATGTGGCAGTGGATGCTTGGCATTGATCACAAACAGCACTGAATTGATCCCAGCGCTCCAAGCAGATGTTCAAAAGGACAAACCATCAGCAGATCCCTGGATTTGAAGTGTTTTCCATGCTGGAGGGGCCACAGAGCTCTCCAAACTGCTCATCCAGCCTTGGAAAAGGAGCCTCAGCAGCCACTGGTGTGGGTGTGAAGGTTTGAGGGATGGGGCTGATGGTTTGTGTTTGCCGGGTGGAAACAGAACTTTCCAAATAATCTCTGGTTTTAGGGAGACTCTTCAAAAGCCAGGCTGCTGCCATTGCAGCTGGTATGGAAACACTTTCCCCAGTGTTAGTTTAGTACAGAATCCCAGGATGGTTTGGGTTGGAAGGAATATTAAGGATCGTCCATTCCCACCCCCTGCCATGGGCAGGGACACCTTCCACCAGCCCAGGTTGCTCCAAGCCCTGTCCAGCCTGGCCTTGGACACTTCCAGGGATCCAGGGGCAGCCACAGCTTCTCTGGGCAACCTGGGCCAGGGCCTGCCCACCCTCCCAGGGAGAAATCCTTGTCCCCTCTGGAAGACACAAGACCTGCTGCAGAAAGTGCCATAAACGAGCAGCTGATTAAACTTTCTGACTTCCAGCCCTGCTAATTGTGTTGCATTATGTGCTTAATTCCTGCCCTGGAATGAGCATCGCTTTCCTTGCTCAGGAAGAGTCGCTGGCAAAGTGAAATGAGAATTTTATTTGCACTGGCAGAAGGATTTTCAGTTCTCCTCCGCTGGCTCCGCCACTGATGGGGATTAATCTCGCTAAGAACTGCGGAACTCGCCCCGAAAATGGGCAGTAATGGTTTGGAATAACTTCTCAGGCACTGAAATCTGAGTTCCTACACTGGTACCACAAGTCAGTTCCTATGTGATGCCAGCCTGGTGTTTGTCACCGAGCCCCTGGGCACAGGAGGGGTCCCTGGGTGGACACAGAGCCAGGGCTGTGCCCATCAGCTCCTGGGCTGTCGTTGGTGACGGGTGGTGGCACCCAGGGACGAGGTTGGGACTCCAGGCTCCGTGGAATCCATACGTTTTTCTGAGTTAAAGGCTCATTTTGCAGTTCTGGAAAGGCAGCGACTGCCACCTTCCCTTAATCCCTGACATTTTTATAACTGGCTGCTGCACAGACCCTTTTTTCCCCGGTGTTTTTGGAAGACATAATGTTCTCTGCTCAAAAACCTGCAGTTGTGTAACAGGAAAGGGCTATTTTGATGCTGTTTAAGGCCAGAGTTGGTTTGTTCCATACAGGAAAATCCTGCAGGAATAAGAGGCCGAAGGGACTGAGCAGGTACAGAGCCCTTCAAATGATTGTTTCATGCTTTTGTTGGTTTTTATAGTTTGGGCCAAATGCTCGTCCCATGACTTTGATGGTGAGACTGGCCTGTGCTCACAGGAGGGTGTTCAGGACCAAGGCAAACAGTTGGGCCTAAAAAGTCACTTTTTTATAAAGAGATCAATTAACATTTGGCTGAAGAGTGTCAAAGCAGATTTCTGAGTTCATGGCGTTTCCATTTGTTGTTTATTCCAGGAGAAGACTAAATTCCCCAAATCTGAATCTGTCAGGATAATCTTCACTTGGACATGAGTCAGGGGGGCTTAATTCTTGCATGTGAAAATCCTCCTTTCCTGTAATCAGGTTACATGTGACTTAGGAGGAGTTTTTGTCTTTTACAGGTTCAGGATATTTGAAGTAACAGAGACTTTTTGCTCTGTGGCTTTTCCCAACCTGCAGCTGCACAGAGAGGATTGAATTGACTTTTAAAGCAAACTGTTGTGTGTGAGTCATGTTTACAAGGTGTGTCTTGGCTGGTGGAAACATGTTTTTAAGGCTCAAGTCATGCTTTTTAGGGAATAAAACCATAAAATAGGTGCAAGGCCAGGTTGGACAGGGCTTGGAGCACCCTGGTCTAGTGGAAGGTGTGGGGGGTGGAACTGGGTGGTCTTTAAGGTCCTCCCAACCCAACCCATTCTCTGAAACCCAGTAAAATGATGTGTGTGCCTGAACTTGCAGTGCAGGGAGGATCCACCTCACGGGTGATACCAAGTTCTTTGTTTCCCTCAAAGCTCCATCAGCTTGTTGAATCCACGAGCTGCTCACTTGTGCTGTCATCAGTCAGTGCTCTGGAGAAGGCAGGGATTGATGGGGTGAGGGGCTCCTCAGGGAGGAGGAGATGCAGAAATAAAACCCACACTGAGATGGGACACTGACTGATCCCTTACAGGGGGGAGCCAACCTGTTCAGTGCTGGATCTGTCAAAAGGTGCAGGTCCTGCACTTTCTGGACTTGTGTGTAGTGGTACCATCCCCCTCTCTTTATTTATTAAAATTCTTCTTCCTCTGTTTTTGCAATGAACTGTAGTGCAGAGCCTTCTGGTGACAATCCCATCACAGTCATTGGCATCTGTAGGACTGTGAGAACTCTGTTAGTTCTGTGTTCCAGAGCACAGCCACGTGGGCACAGGGTGATCTGTGGTCCTGGGGTCAGCCAGGAATGATAAAGAAAGGAAAGATGGGCTATTTCTAATATATGTTATAAAAATGACTGTTACGGGGGGGGCATGGTAAAACATTTGAAACAACCATATTTATTAAAACTGCAATTACAAATGAAATATTACAGGATTGGCCAGTGCAGGGTTGTTATTCTAAACAATTTTCAGGCTGTGGGAACGATCTTGATATTTGTTTTCATTGCATCAGGATCTGACACAAGTCCTTACTGGGAATGATTTTTCACTGATCCAGGCTGGTTTGCAGCTGGTGGGGTGTTGTGTGTGCACAGGTGGGATTTTTGGGGGGAGGTTTGTACAGAAGTTGGCATCGGGTTGTTTGTGTGAAGGGGCTGCACATCCAGTGGGTTGGGAGCAGGAGGGGCTCCAGGCTGCCCTTATCTCCCTGAATCTCCCCCATTCCTCCTGCCTGGCACAGCTCCTCTTCCACCGGCCCCCATGGGCTCCCAGGGAACGTGCTGGAAATCCCTCACCCTCATCCAGGGTTTCCTTGTGCACAGTGGCACCTGTTTGCCCTCTCCAGGTCTCCTGGGATGGATCAGGAGGGGGAAGGAGGAGAGTCAGAGGGGTTTTTAGCACCTCTTTCCGTGCAGAGATGGGAGGGTTGATTCCTTGCCTTCATTCTGCTCCCCAGGGACTCTGTTGGAAAACCACACCCCGACCTTTACCTCTGTTTTCCACACCCCTTGTTTAAAGATTCCTGGGATGGTGGATGTACAGCTCAGTTAGAGGCTGGTTGTGTGTTGTCTCTCTGGTTCCCCACCCTGGACCTGCTCAGCCTTTCCCTAAAAAACCCAGATTTATCGCTGCCTCTGAGGTCATTCCCTGCCCCGTTGAGCTTTTATTGCAGGAGATGCACAAGAACAACCCCCCATCTTTAGTTTCAGAGCCCAAATTTAATTTGTGGGACAGGGAACTATAAATATAATTTATGTAAATGGAGGGGCAGGAGGTGCTGATCCCCGGAGCTGCTGCTGAGTGGTTTTTCAAATCAGCCTTTCACTGTAATGGGCACGAGAGTTTAACTTGGAAATGCAATACAATAATATCTGCATAGAACTTATTCTCTGGTTCTCTTTCTCTGATCTGGCAGGAGCGTGTTTAAAGACTTTTACTAAACCACTTCTATTTTAGTTAATTTTATTCCAAACAAATGTTGTGCAGAATTTCATGTCTTTTAGAGTTCAGGCTGTTAAAACATGTGGAAAATCCCATTTTTCTAGTACTAGTGGTCAGCACTGCTTTGTGACAGACCCTCTTTACCTTTTCCCTGTTCTTTATTAAGTCTCTTGATCTCCTCTAGATTTGCAAGGATAAAAGTGGATGCTTGTTTTTGGCTTGGGCACCATTAGCTTTGCTCTGCTCTTTTGTGTTGAACACCAGAACCTGTTTGCTCCAACACTGAGAATCTTTTGAAATTGAAATTTTACGTCAAAGGAAACAATTACTGAACACAGCATTTGTGTGTCCAGTTCAGATATTTAGAGTTAAGTATCTTAAACCCTGATGGGCTCTGTGTACCTCTCTGTGATCTTTGCTTTTCCACAGCTGCTCGTTTGCTTCCTATAAACAACGAAATTAATAAAGTAGGAGAAAAGGAAGTGTTTTAGAGTATCAGGAATGTGCCTCGGTGCTCACACACTTTCAAGTCAGCCTGTGCAGATTGAAAGTTTAACCAAGAGCCATCTCCTTTGTAAAGAATGCAGATAATTTTTTTTTTTCCTGGCAAAAAAAAAAAAAAAAAGAGTAACCTGATATGAGTCTGACAGTGTCGTTTAGTTAAGTGCTTCCATCTGTTGCTTGCTATTTCCCTTACTCATGACCTCTCTTTCTCTCTCCCCCTCCTTCTCCTTCAGCCCCTTTGAGGAAAGCAAAGTTTGTGGAGAGCCCTCGAATCCCAGAGTCTGAGCTTGGCTCCCCAACCCTCTCTGCAGCCCAGAAGCTGGACGTTGATGCTTTCTGCCCTGGTAAGGCCCTCGCGAAGGCTCTGCGGGAACAGGGAGAGCAGGCAATTCCAGCCAGAGGGATTTTTAAAATATCACTTTGCCCAGGTGGTTGGTTGGACCTCCCCCAGCCCCAGTTTCACTGGCTCGGAAACTTGACTAAGGAATAATTTGGAATTGTTGCCCATTTCACGTTTGTTTCTCTCAGTCCTGCGTGTGGCCGCTCTCCCCCTGGAATAATTTAGAGAGGATAAAAAGGAGCCAGTGAATGCACTGCTTTAAATTTAATTTTTAATGCTGCTCTGCAGAGAGGCTGCAATAAAACCACATTTCAGAAATATCATTAAATCAGCTAAAAAGCCCAAACCGTGGGACCTTGTAACCTGCAGCCAGGAATATCGAGGGGGGGTGGGGGTGGTTGTTTTTTTTTTTACTATTATTTTATTTTTAAAGAAACACTGTTTGATTTATGCATCCTGTAGTAGTTGCTCTGAAAAGTATTCATCTTGCTCGAGGCCTCTGGCTGAAACATAAATAGAAGTGGGTCATGTCCCTTCCTGGCTTGACCCCGTTCTCATCCGTGGGCTCCGAAATCCCCCCTGAGCCCAGGCAGAGCCAGCAGATGTGTGAGTGAGTGCCTGGAATCCCGGCCTCATTTCCCAGATTTCTTCCTAACTTGGAAGTTGGGCAACCTGGGGAGGGCTGGGAAGCAGCAGCAGCCAGTGTTTGGGTGGGTTTTGTGGTGAATCCTGCACTTCCCTGCCCTGGCTTTCCCTCGTTGGGAGCCGAGGGGATCCGTGCTCGCTGCAGGCTTTGGATGTGTTGAAATGGTGTGGAAATGTGGACGTGTGCTCTGAAATCTGCAGCTACAGTAGCCAAGGTCATGCTAATGAATGGCTCTGTGGAATCAGGGGGTTTGTTTCCGTGGCTGGTGAACTCGTGGAAGAGCTTCTGGAGCACCCAAAATTGGAGGGATTAATTGAATGGTGTCCAGATTTTGAATGTGGGCTTGCTTTAATGTATTGTGTCTGAAAGAGGAGTTGTCTTAGGAAATAAAAAGATAGTCTCTGTGCTTGGCAGAGCCTCCTTTGAGGCCACAGTTGCCTTGAAAAGTGCTGCTCCTTTTTCAATCACCGTGAATTACAATTAAAATTGTGCTGTTGCAGCCCTTTTTTTCCTGACTGAATGGCTTCCTCTCTCATGTTTATAATTGTTAATAATTACAAACTTATTATGATTGCATCCACAGAGAATTAGAATGGAATTGTAAGTTTGGCTTGAAAAGCATCAGTTCCACATTCCCGTGCCTGCACGTGTGTCTGTCTCCCTCTGCCCCAGCTTTGAAGGGCAGGACTCCTGCCAAGCCCAGGGCTGGGCTCTGGCAGTGGGATCTGCAATTCCTTTAATGTCTTTTTTTTGCTGTTTGATTTCCTCTTGCTGATAGTGGAGTGATCTGAAAGGAAAAGTGGAGTCTTGTACTGCCTGGAAGTGTCGTTAAAGGAACATGAAGGAAGGGGGAAAAGTGACAGCAGGGGGGTTGTCACAGAGGAGTCAGGGAACCATTTATCTTGGAAAAGACCTTTAAAATCATCAAGTCCCACCATAAACCCAACTATGCCAAGGGCACCACTAAACCACGTCCCCAAGTGCCTTGCTGGTGTACTTGGAATAGGGAGGAGTCTGTTGGGGAAGGATTTCTGAAGCTGTTCATGGAAGGAAGGTGCCTGGGTCTGTGGAAGGTGCCTGGGTCTGTGGAAGGTGCCTGGGTCTGTGGAAGGTGCCTGGGTCTGTGGAAGGTGCCTGGATTGATGGATCCTGCTGGGAAGGTGGCAGTAATGTGAGAGCTGGAGGTTTTGCTGGGCTGGAAGGCTGGATTGAAGGAGCTCAGGAGGTGAGCCCTTGGAAGGAAGCAGGTGGCTGGAAGGGGATCCTTGTGTAAAGAGGAAAAGAAAGAACAAAGATATGGACAACTTGTAGGGACCAAAGGACTTTGAGTCTGGGTGTAGGGTCCAGCTCCTGATGGGAAGGTGGAGGAAGAGGGGCTGAGTCCTACCCTGGACCATGGCAAAGCTTCAGGCACTGCCTGCAGTCAGTTTTCCAGGGAAATACAGCTCCTTTCTTCAGTGTTAGGCTTAGTCTAACCCTCTTCTAAAACATGTGTGTCCTGTGAAGGATTAATTAGCACACAGGGCTAAATCCTGAGCATCTCCAGGAATGATGGTGTGAGCTGAAAGAAGGAAGAAAATCAGGCTGAAGGGTCTGCCTGGCAATGGAGTGGAGGTGGAGTGGTTTGTAACGTGATCCCTGACAAGAAATGTAATTAATTATATGCTTAAAGGCAGTTTAAAACCCTAACTAGCAAAGAAAAGAGAACATTATCTGCTCTGCACCCAGGAATGACGGTTTCAATTGGAGATGCCGAGAGGTGAAGTTTTTGCTCAGTCCCAAAATGTTTATTTTAAGGCTTCAGGCAAATTTCAGCACATTCCAGGGAGGTGGTTTCCTGAGCAACCACGGTGCCACCAGTGGCCTCTCGTGCTCCTGGGGGGAGGATTGGTTGTGACATCTCCAGGGTGAGTCAGTGTGTGTGGGGTGACGCGCTCCCGACGTTCCAACTTCGAGGAAAAAGAAAGAACATCAAGGTGCTGAGTGTCTTTTGAGGGAAGTTTTAATAGATGTGGTTAAAGTTTTAAGCTTGGTATAGTCTTTTTTTTTTTTTTTTTTTAAATTACATTCGTTGTTTAGAGGAAGGAGTGTAGGTGGCTAAAAATTAATTAAATCTTTTCAGGTGAAAGCAGAAATTGGCCCACATTTTATAGTTGTTGCATGTCACATGATGACAAAAAAGCCGTTTCACGGCTTTGAGAAACCCATTAGTACCAGAATTATATTTCTGTGACTGTTCTTGTGATTGCAGTGCTCGTTCAGAGTTCAGTCCAGCACTTTCTGCCTTGGAGTGTCAGCGGAGGAGAAGGAATTGGTTCCTTGTTTCTACCCTGGGAGGGTGGGGAGGCCCTGGCACAGGGTGCCCAGAGAAGCTGTGGCTGCCCCTGGATCCCTGCAAGTGTCCAAGGCCAGGTTGGATGGGGCTTGGAGCAACCTGGGCTGGTGGAAGGTGTCCCTGCCCATGGCAGGGGGTGGCACTGGATGATCTTTAAGGTCCCTTACAACCCAAACCCCTCTGTGACTCAGTGACTTAACAGAGACTTTATTGAGAGGATCTGGAAGGTTTCTGATCCTCCCTCCTTGTCTCTCCTGATCCTGCAGACACTGCTCAGCAGAGGTCTTTGTGGTTTCCTTCCTGTCAGCCTTCCAAAGGCAGTGGGACCCTTGGGATGACACCCCCACAGCCATCACTGCTCTTCAAGGGGGAGAAGGTGGAAGAGTAGCAGTTGTAGACCTTCAACCCTCCATTGTTCAACTTTTAAACCTCCTCTGCAGTGGTTCTGGTGACTCAGTGTAGTGTGTAGGTTTTCCCCCCACTTCACCACCCCCACTCCCTTAGTTGTGGTCACGAGGGCATCTTCCTTTGAGCTGCTTTTTGTTACTCATGGTGGCTAAAACATGTTTTGACTTCTAAGTGCTCAGGAAACCTCTTGGCAATGGTCAGAGATGGATGGTGCTTTCAGGTAACAGCCCTTTGCCTCAGATTAATGTTTGCAGTTGCATTTTGTGTGATTTATTACCTTGGTGCCGTGTTCCAAAGGCTAAGTGTGTTATGACATTATCTTTTAATTTGATTAACTCCTCCTTCAGAAATTTTGGGACACAAATGTTGAGTGTCTGGTCAGGGGCTGTTTGCTTGTTCCACGTTAGGTTGGCAGGCATCTGTTTCCAGCCCTGATTGAGTTAGGAACCACGGACAGGGAGGGGTGATTTACCATCTCCAGCAGCACTTGTGTTCATCTCATCACTCCTTTTTTCTCTTCCTTTGGTTGAAGGATCGTTGAGGTTGCTGTCTGCTTGCTGCTGCTGCTTTCTTATCACCATGTAAAATGTGTATTTCTCGTTTTACACGATCCACACGCTCCCCCTGAACGCAACAAAACATCTCTCAGGTGTTGCAAAAAGCTCTTTCAGAGGGAATGCAGGAACCAGCATTGTACTCTGATGTTTCCTGGTGAAAGTACAGGCAGTGAGGCAAAAATACCCACAGAATTTCAGCCAGCAGGATCCTGCTCCAACCTCTGTGCTACTGCACAGCGATGGGCTGGGGGAAGGAGAGGGAACAGTCAAACCAGCTGTGGTCTGACAGAGGGTTTTACTGTTGAATCTTGTGGTTGTCCCAGCATTACCAAGCCCACTGACCTGAAGGGAATGGGAAATCGTTGTGATCAGCCCTCGTTGCAGGAGAGCAGTAATTTGGCACATCGGTTGCCATGGCAGCGATTGACTTTTCTCCAGCCGCTCTTGGGACGTTGCTGGTTCCTTCTGCCATATCAAGGGATGGAAACAGCTTCAGAATGAACTCCTGGATTGACAAAACAAGCCCCACCCTGGTCTGAAATTCTGGTCCTGAGAGAGGAATGCTGAAGGCATTGGTAGAATTCCAGGTGTGAATCCATTTGGGATTGGCCACAGACCACCTGCTGTCAGGTATCATCGAGTCTGGAGAACAGTGACTGGGTTCAGAGTTTAGGGTTTATTGAATCTTCTTGTCAAAGGGGAGATGCTCAAGAGAAGAAGTGAAAATAATATGAATCCCACAGATTATTGCCATGTGTTCTAACTGTTACATACTTGGAGATGTCATGGTATTCTTGAAGCTTCCTGATGTGGTCTGTGAACGACCAACTTCCCTTACAACCCAGGGTTTGGGTTCATCTCCCTGGGAGAAAAATAAAATGGGGAAAAGGAGGGGAAAAGGCTCTTAAATGATCCAAATTCCATTAATGTGAAGAACTTCAAAGTGTTGTGACTGCTGCCAAAGGTGTCACCTGGATGGTGTGTTGCACATCAGGTACTTCAGCAACAGAAGTTCCTGCAGCCTCCACCTCTGGCTGCCCATCCCAATGGATCCCAGGGAATCTTAACGAGTTGTTTTGCCTTATCAAGCAGGGGTGCTTGCTTTGAGCTGCCTGTTGGGGAACAGTAACTTTTTTGTGCTGATACTTGAGCTTATGGAATGTTTAGAGCTTTCTGTCTTATCCCAGCAAAGCAACCCTGTTCCCTTTGCAGCTGCCACTGCTGGGCCTGGGAGGATCAGTGTGAAACCTCCTCCCCTTCCACATCTGAGCAAGTGACAGATTTCCTGTTGATTGAGTGGCTGCTGCCTTAGGAGTTTCCTTTTCTAGTGGATTATGTTTTGAAGACAAGGGCAGCCTGCACTGGTGTTTCCAATTCATAGAATCCCAGACTGGTTTGGGTTGGAAAAGACCTTAAAGCCCATCCAGTGCCACCCCCTGCCATGGGCAGGGACACCTTCCACTAGCCCAGGTTGCTCCAAGCCCCATCCAACCTGGCCTTGGACACTTCCAGGGATCCAGGGGCAGCCACAGCTTCTCTGGGCAACCTGTGCCAGGGCCTTACCACCCTCACAGGAAAGGAATTTTTCCCAGTGTCTCATCTAAACCTGCCCTCTGGCAGTTTGAAGTCATTACTGTTGAAGGTGAGGGCAGGTTTTGCAGGAATGCATATAAATTCTGTCTTTTTGAGAACATCTCCATCCCTGGAGGTGTCCAAGGCCGGGTTGGATGGGGCCTGGAGTGTTTGTTTTGCTCCAGGGTTGTGTTCCAGTGCTGACTCTCTGTGCCACTTTGGGTGTAGAACATTGTGCTGCAGGCAAAGGGGGGAGGATTTAGGTAAGTTCAGGGACTGTTCCAGTGGATGGGGTACATCGGATGATGGCAGGTCCTGG